>NW_024609728.1:297500-355680 GCF_018296145.1 Oncorhynchus tshawytscha
TATTCAGACCCTTTACTCAGTGCTTTGTTGAATCACCTTTAGCAGCAATTATAGCCTCCAGTCTTCTTGGGTATGACGCTACAAGCTGGGCACACCTGTATTTGGGGTTTCTCCCAGTCTTCTTGGGTATGACGCTACAAGCTTGGCACACCTGTATTTGGGGTTTCTCCCAGTCTTCTTGGGTATCCACAAGCTTGGCACACCTGTATTTGGGGTTTCTCCCAGTCTTCTTGGGTATGACGCTACAAGCTTGGCACACCTGTATTTGGGGGTTTCTCCCAGTCTTCTTGGGAATGACGCTACAAGCTTGGCACACCTGTATTTGGGGGTTTCTCCCATTCCTCTCTGCAGATCCTCTCAAGATCTGTCAGGTTGGGTGGGGAGCAACGCCTCACAGCTATTTTCAGGTCTCTTCAGAGATGTTGGATCGGATTCAAGTCCGGGCTCTGGCTGGGCCACTCAAGGACATTCAGAGACATGTCCCGAAGCCACTCCTGCGTTGTCTTGGCTGTGTGCTTAGGGTCGTTGTCCTGTTGGAAGGTGAACCTTCGCCCCAGTCTGAGGTCCTGAGCGCTCTGGAGCGGGTTTTCATCAAGGATCTCTTTGCTCAGTTAATCTTTCCCTCGATCCTGACTAGTCTCACAGTCTCTGCCACTGAAAAACATCCCCACAGCATGATGCTGCCACCACCACGCTTGGCATTCAGGCCAAAGAGTTCAATCTTGGTTTCATCAGACCAGAGAATCTTGTTTGTCATAGTCTGAGAGTCTTTAGGTACCTTCTGGCAAACTCCAAGCGAGCTGTCATGTGCCTTTTACTGAGGAGTGGCTTCCATCAGGTCACTACCATAAAGCCCTGATTGGTGAAGTGCTGCAGAGATAGTTGTCCTTCTGGAAGGTTCTCCAATCTCCACAGAGGAACTCTGTAGCTCTGTCAGAGTGACCATTGGGTTCTTAGTCACCTCCCTGACCAAGGACCTTCTCCCCGACCTTGCTCCCCTGACTGGCCAGGCAGCCAGCTCTAGGAAGAGTCTTGGTGGTTCCAAACTTCTTCCATTTAAGAATGATGGAGGCCACTGTGTTCTTGAGGAGCTTCAAAAATGTTTTGGTACCCTTCCCCAGATCTGTGCCTCGACACAATCCTGTCGTCTCTGAGCTCTATGGACAATTCCGTCGACCTCATGGCTTGGTTTTTGCTCTGACATGCACTGTCAACTGTGGGACCTCATATAGACAGGTGTGTGTCTTTCCAAATCATGTCCAATCAATTGAACTTAACACAGGTGGACTCCAATCAAGTTGTAGAAACATCAAGGATGATAAATGGAAACAGGATGACCTGAGCTCAATATCGAGTCTCAGAGCAAAGGGTCTGAAAACTTATGTAAATAAGGTATTTTTTAATACTATAGTATTATATAGTACTAATATAACATATACTATATAATATAGTAATTTAGTTTAGTATTTGTATAATTTATTTTATCCAGTCTTTTTGCTCATCTTTATCAGGGTAATTTTGGAGCCACAGTCCATCCAACATGAAGACAGACAGACAGACAGTGGTACCTCAGACTGCAGCTCTGTCAGGTTGCCCACCACCTCTCCACACCCTGACAGCAGGTCTTCCAGGTGGTCCTGCAGACACTCCAACTCCTAGAACACACACACCGTCACACACACCATCACACACACCATCACAACACCGTCACAACACCGTCACAACACCGTCACACACCACCGTCACACACACCATCACAACACCGTCACACACACCATCACACACACCATCACAATGCAGTCACACACACCATCACAACGCCATCACACACACCATCACAACGCCATCACACACACCATCACACGCGTCACACACACACCATCACAACACCGTCACCACACCATCACCCACACCATCACACATACGTCACACTCACCATCACCACACCGTCACACGCGTCACACACACACCATCACAACGCCGTCACACACACACCATCACAACGCCGTCACACACACCATCACAACGCCTTCACACACACCATCACAACGCCGTCACACACACACCATCAAACACACCATCACAATGCCATCACACTCACCATCACAATGCCATCACACTCACCATCACAACACCATCAAACACACCATCACAATGCCATCACACTCACCATCACCACACCCTCACAACACCATCACACACCATCACACTCACCATCACAACGCCGTCACACTCACCATCACAATGCCGTCACACACACCATCACACTCACCACCATCACAACGCCGTCACACACACCATCACACACGCCGTCACACACCATCACAACACCATCACCACACCATCACACATACCATCACACTCACCATCACCACCACCATCAAACGCGTCACACATCATCACACTCACCATCACCACACCATCACAACGCCGTCACACACCATCACAACACCGTCACCACACCATCACACTCACCATCACACACCATCACACTCACCATCACACACACCATCACAATGCCGTCACACACACCATCACAATGCCGTCACACACACCATCAAATCACCTGCCACATTATTTGAAATGATGAAGCGTCCTGTAGTTCCCAGAACAGTTGAGCCAGTCACAGGTTGTTTGTTAAACTCTGTTCTTCCCCCTCTGCTCTGAACACATGCTGCTGTTCCTCCTCTGTTCTTCCCCTCTGCTCTGAACACATGCTGCTGTTCCTCCTCTGTTCTTCCCCCCTCTGCTCTGAACACATGCTGCTGTTCCTCCTCTGTTCTTCCCCTCTGCTCTGAACACATGCTGCTGTTCCTCCTCTGTTCTTCCCCCTCTGCTCTGTGAACACATGCTGCTGTTCCTCCTCTGTTCTTCCCCTCTGCTCTGAACACATGCTGCTGTTCCTCCTCTGTTCTTCCCCCTCTGCTCTGAACACATGCTGCTGTTCCTCCTCTGTTCTTCCCCCCCTCTGCTCTGAACACATGCTGCTGTTCCTCCTCTGTTCTTCCCCCTCTGCTCTGAACACATGCTGCTGTTCCTCCTCTGTTCTTCCCCCTCTGCTCTGAACACATGCTGCTGTTCCTCCTCTGTTCTTCCCCTCTGCTGCTGTGAACACATGCTGCTGTTCCTCCTCTGTTCTCCCCCCTCTGCTCTGAACACATGCTGCTGTTCCTCCTCTGTTCTTCCCCCTCTGCTCTGAACACATGCTGCTGTTCCTCCTCTGTTCTTCCCCTCTGCTCTGTGAACACATGCTGCTGTTCCTCCTCTGTTCTTCCCCCTCTGCTCTGAACACATGCTGCTGTTCCTCCTCTGTTCTTCCCCTCTGCTCTGAACACATGCTGCTGTTCCTCCTCTGTTCTTCCCCCCTCTGCTCTGAACACATGCTGCTGTTCCTCCTCTGTTCTTCCCCCTCTGCTCTGTGAACACATGCTGCTGTTCCTCCTCTGTTCTTCCCCCTCTGCTCTGAACACATGCTGCTGTTCCTCCTCTGTTCTTCCCCCTCTGCTCTGAACACATGCTGCTGTTCCTCCTCTGTTCTTTCCCCTCTGCTCTGAACACATGCTGCTGTTCCTCCTCTGTTCTTCCCCCTCTGCTCTGAACACATGCTGCTGTTCCTCCTCTGTTCTTCCCCTCTGCTCTGAACACATGCTGCTGTTCCTCCTCTGTTCTTCCCCCTCTGCTCTGAACACATGCTGCTGTTCCTCCTCTGTTCTTCCCCTCTGCTCTGTGAACACATGCTGCTGTTCCTCCTCTGTTCTTCCCCCTCTGCTCTGAACACATGCTGCTGTTCCTCCTCTGTTCTTCCCTCTGCTCTGAACACATGCTGCTGTTCCTCCTCTGTTCTTCCCCCTCTGCTCTGTGAACACATGCTGCTGTTCCTCCTCTGTTCTTCCCCCTCTGCTCTGAACACATGCTGCTGTTCCTCCTCTGTTCTTCCCCCTCTGCTCTGAACACATGCTGCTGTTCCTCCTCTGTTCTTCCCCCTCTGCTCTGAACACATGCTGCTGTTCCTCCTCTGTTCTTCCCCCTCTGCTCTGAACACATGCTGCTGTTCCTCCTCTGTTCTTCCCCCTCTGCTCTGAACACATGCTGCTGTTCCTCCTCTGTTCTTCCCCCTCTGCTCTGTGAACACATGCTGCTGTTCCTCCTCTGTTCTTATCCCCTCTGCTCTGAACACATGCTGCTGTTCCTCCTCTGTTCTTATCCCCTCTGCTCTGAACACATGCTGCTGTTCCTCCTCTGTTCTTCCCCCCTCTGCTCTGAACACATGCTGCTGTTCCTCCTCTGTTCTTCCCCCTCTGCTCTGAACACATGCTGCTGTTCCTCCTCTGTTCTTCCCCCCTCTGCTCTGTGAACACATGCTGCTGTTCCTCCTCTGTCCTGACACAGTGTGTGTGTGTGTGTGTGTGTGTATAACCTACCTGTCCCGTGCCAGTCTTGTCACTACACCACTTCCCCAGGTCAGTCAAACAGTGTGTGTGTGTGTATAACCTACCTGTCCCTGTGCCAGTCTTGTCACTACACCACTTCCCCAGGTCAGTCAAACAGTGTGTGTGTATGTGTGTGTATGTGTGTGTGTGTGTATAACCTACCTGTCCCGTGCCAGTCTTGTCACTACACCACTTCCCCAGGTCAGTCAAACAGTGTGTGTGGGTGTGTGTGTTACCTACCTGCCCCGTGCCAGTCTTGTCACTACACCACTTCCCCAGGTCAGTCAAACAGTGTGTGTGTGTGTGTGTGTATAACCTACCTGTCCCGTGCCAGTCTTGTCACTACACCACTTCCCCAGGTCAGTCAAACAGTGTGTGTGTGTGTGTGTGTGTTACCTACCTGCCCCGTGCCAGTCTTGTCACTACACCACTTCCCCAGGTCAGTCAAACAGTGTGTGTGTGTGTGTGTGTTACCTACCTGTCCCGTGCCAGTCTTGTCACTACACCACTTCCCCAGGTCAGTCAAACAGTGTGTGTGTGTGTGTGTGTGTGTGTGTTACCTACCTGTCCCGTGCCAGTCTTGTCACTACACCACTTCCCCAGGTCAGTCAAACAGCGCTTCTGGAGATCAGGGTCTAGTTTCACATCTAGCGCCCTCTGGTGGAGGATCCTCTGTACCTCTACCTTACAGTCACGAGACAGCTAAACAACACACACAGGGAACACACACACACACAGGGAACACACACACACACACACACACACATACCAGTGGAAGGTCATTATTTATAACAGCACAGGTATCAGATGGGATGATCATCTTGTCAGACAATATTGTAGCCATTTATGTCCATCAGATTCAGCACAGTAAGGAACGGGTCTTTAAAAACAATTACTGTCATTGCAACCACCAACCAACCACTACCACTGTCATTACAACCACCACCACCTACCACTGTCATTACCAACCACCACCACCAACCTACCACTGTCATTACCAACCACCACACCCACTGTCATTACCAACCACCAACACCTACCACTGTCATTACCAACCACCCCCACCACCTACCACTGTCATTACTAACCACCACATTACTCACTGTCATTACCAACCACCACTACCACTGTCATTACTAACCACCACCACCCCCACCTACCACTGTCATTACCAACCACCACCACCCCCACCTACCACTGTCATTACCAACCACCACCACCTACCACTGTCATTACCAACCACCACCACCACTGTCACCTACCAATACCACCCACCACCACCTAACACTCATTACCAACCACCTACTACCACTGTCATTACCAACCACTACCACTCATTACCAACCACCTGTCATTACCAACCACCCACTCATTACCAACCACCTACCACCATTACCCACCTACCACTGTCATTACCAACCACCACCTACCACTGTCATTACCAACCACCTACCACTACCAACCACCTACCACTGTCATTACCAACCACCACCTACCACTCATTACCAACCACCACCATCACCACCTACCACTGTCATTACCAACCACCACCACCACCACTGTCATTACAACCACCACCACCTACCACCACCTACCACTGTCTGTCATTACCAACCACCACCTACCACTGTCATTACCAACCACCTACCACCAACCACTGTCACTGTCATTTACCACCACCCTACCACTGTCATTACCACCACCTACCACTGTCATTACCAAACCACCTACCACTGTCATTCCAATTACCAACCACCTACCACTGTCATTACCAACCACCTACCACTGTCATTCAACCATTACCAACCATTACCAACCACTCACCACTGTCATTACCAACAACCACTAACTACCACTGTCATTACTAACCACCTACCACCAACCACCTACCACTGTCATTACCAACCACCTACCACTGTCATTACCAACCACAACCACTGTCATTACCAACCACCTACCACTGTCATTACTAACCAACCACCCACCCTACCACTGTCATTACCACCACCACCCACTGTCATTACCACCTACCACTGTCATTACCAACCACACTACCTGTCATTACTAACCACTACCACTGTCATTACCACCACCACCACCTACCACTGTCATTACTAACCACCACCACCACCTAACCACTACCACCTACCACTGTCATTACCAACCACCACCACCACCACCTACCACTGTCATCATTACCACCACCACCACCACTGTCATTACCAACCACCACCACCACCACTGTCATTACCAACCACCACCACCACCTACCACACCACCACCAACCACCTACCACTGTCATTACCAACCACCACCACCTACCACTGTCATTACCAACCACCACCACCACACCTACCACTGTCATTACTAACCACCACCACCACCACTACCACTGTCATTACCAACCACCACCACCACTGTCATTACCAACCACCACCACCACTACCACCTACCACTGTCATTACTAACCACCACCACCACTACCCTACCACTGTCATTACTAACCACCACCACCACTACCACCTACCACTGTCATTACCAACCACCACCACTACCACCTACCACTGTCATTACCAAACCACCACCACCTACCACCTACCACTGTCATTACCAACCACCACCACCCACCACCTACCACTGTCATTACCAACCACCCACCACCACCTACCACTGTCATTACCAACCACCACCACCACACCACCTACCACTGTCATTACCAACCACCACCACCACCACACCTACCACTGTCATTACTAACCACCACCACCACTACCACCTACCACTGTCATTACCAACCACCACCACCACTACCACCTTACCACCACCACCACCACCACTACCACCTACCACCTGTCATTACTAACCACCACCACCACCACCTACCACTGTCATTACCACCACCACCACCACCACTACCAACCACCACCACCTACCACTGTCATTACTAACCACCATTACCACCTACCACCATTACCAACCACCACCACCACTACCACCTACCACTGTCATTACTAACCACCACCACCACCACTGTCATTACCAACCACCACCACCACTACCACCTACCAACCAACCACCACCACCACTACCACCTACCACCCACCACCACCACCACCACCTACCACTGTCATTACTAACCACCACCACCACTACCACCTACCACTGTCATTACCAACCACCACCACCACTACCACCTACCACTGTCATTACCAACCACCACCACCACTACCACCTACCACTGTCATTACCAACCACCACCACTACCACCACCACTGTCATTACCAACCACCACCACCACACCACCTACCACTGTCATTACCAACCACCACCACCACCACCACCTACCACTGTCATTACTAACCACCACCACCACCTACCACTGTCATTACCAACCACCACCACCACTACCACCTACCACTGTCATTACCAACCACCACCACCACTACCACCTACCACTGTCATTACTAACCACCACCACCACTACCACCACCACCACCACCACCTACCACTGTCATTACCAACCACCACCACCACCACCACCTACCACTGTCATTACCAACCACCACCACTAACCACCACCACTGTCATTACCAACCACCACCACTACCACCTACCACTGTCATTACCACCACCACCACCACTACCACCTACCACTGTCATTACCAACCACCACCACCACTACCACCTACCACTGTCATTACTACCACCTACCACCACCACTGTCATTACCACCACCACCACTAACCACCACCACCACCACTGTCACTACCACCTACCACTGTCAACCACCACCACCACTACCACCACCTACCACTGTCATTACCAACCACCACCACCACTACCACCTACCACTGTCATTACCAACCACCACCACCACCTACCACTGTCATTACCAACCACCACCACCACTACCACCTACCACTGTCATTACTAACCACCACCACCACTACCACCTACCACTGTCATTACCAACCACCACCACCACCTACCACCTACCACTGTCATTACCACCACCACCCTACCACCTACCACTGTCATTACCAACCACCACCACCACTACCACCTACCACTGTCATTACCAACCACCACCACCACCACTACCACCTACCACTGTCATTACCAACCACCACCACCACTACCACCTACCACTGTCATTACCAACCACCACCACCACTACCACCTACCACTGTCATTAACCACCACCACCACCACCTACCACTGTCATTACCAACCACCACCACCACCACCTACCACTGTCATTACCAACCACCACCACCACTACCACCTACCACTGTCATTACCACCAACCACCACCACCACTACCACCTACCACTGTCATTACTAACCACCACCACCCTACCACCACCACTGTCATTACCAACCACCACCACACTACCTACCACTGTCATTACTAACCACCACCACTACCACCTACCACTGTCATTACTAACCACCACCCTCATCTTCCTCACCACCATCTCCAACAACATGTGTTCTACCATAGTAGTAATGTGGAACCATGGGAACTAGTCCATCTTTGCTACTCCTGAATCTCTCACCCGTCGTCCCTGCTCCTCGGTGCGGTAGGCATGGCGATAGAGACACGAGAACACAGCACCAGGTGGCATCAGCTCGCTGGTCTCATTCCAGCCGTGGGTGTGGCACAGCCGGGCAGCGTCACCCTGGCACTTCTTATACAGGATGGGGTCCAGTCTGGTAGAGGGAAGAGAGAGTTAGACAGCCTGACAGCCAGGGGGCAGTAGAGAGTTAGACAGTCTGACAGCCAGGGGGCAGTAGAGAGTGTCAGACCGACAGACAGGGGGCAGTAGAGAGTTAGTGTGGCGGGGCAGTAGAGAGTTAGACAGTGTGAGCTCCAGTAGTGTGAGCTCCAGTAGTCTGCATTCACAGTCAGGTGTTAGGGGTCAGAGGTCCTGGTTGACTTACTTCCAGTCTCTAGAGATGAAGTACTACAGCTCCAGTAGTCTGCTTTCACAGTCAGGGGTCAGAGGTCATGGTGACTTACTTCCAGTCTCTAGAGATGAAGTACTGTAGCTCCAGTCGTCTGCTTTCACAGTCAGGGGTCAGAGGTCATGGTGACTTACTTCCAGTCTCTAGAGATGAAGTACTGCAGCTCCAGTAGTCTGCGTTCACAGTCCTCCACCATCTTCTCTGTATACAGGTGCTCCATCAGGCAAGACAGGATCCTACACACACACACACAATATGGCAGACTTTATCAACCAATCAAAAAGGTCACAATAAATCCCAAGAGACACCATGACGTCGCCACAGAACTAGAGGTTCTGTTTCTATAGACGTCTCCTGACACGTCTAATGCAGCTTTTTACAAACATTATTTCATATGTATGTATATATATATATATCTTTTCCTTTACCCCTTTTTCTCCCCAATTTCGTGGTTTCCAATTGGTAGTTACAGTCTTGTCCCATCACTGCAACTACCGTACGGACTCGGGAGAGGCGAAGGTCGAGAGCCATGCATCCCCCGAAACACAACCCAACCAAGCCGAATTTCTTTTTGACACAATGCCAACTTAACCCGGAAGCCAGCCGCACCAACGTGTCGGAGGAAACACCGTACACCTGGCGACCGTGTCAGCAGCGTGCACTGCGCCCGGCCCGCCACAGGGGCCGCTAGTGCCAGATGGGACAAGGACTTCCCTGCCAGCCAAACCCCCCGCTAACCCGGACGCCGCTGGGCCAAACCCCCCGCTAACCCGGACGCCGCTGGGCCAAACCCCCCGCTAACCCGGACGCCGCTGGGCCAAACCCTCCGCTAACCCGGACGCCGCTGGGCCAAACCCTCCACTAAACCCGAACATATTACTGACACCGTGCCGAACATATTACTGACACCGTGCCCAGCCTGAACATATTACTGACACCATGCCCAGCCTGAACATATTACTGACACCGTGCCGAACATATTACTGACACCGTGCCCAGCCTGAACATATTACTGACACCGTGCCGAACATATTACTGACACCGTGCCCAGCCTGAACATATTACTGACACCGTGCCCAGCCTGAACATATTACTGACACCGTGCCCAGCCTGAACATATTACTGACACCGTGCCCAGCCTGCAGTGGTGGAAAAAGTACTCAATTGTCATACTTGAGTAAAAGTAAAGATGCACCACTGTTCAAAAGTTTGGGGTCACTTAGAAATGTCCTTGTTGAAAGAAAAGCACATTTATTGTCCATTAAAATACCATCAAATTTATCAGAAATACAGTGTAGACTTTGTCAATGTTGTAAATGACTACTGTAGCTGGAAACAGCTGATTTTTAATGGAATATCTACATAGGCGTACAGAGGCTCATTATCAGCAACCCTCACTCCAGTGTTACAATGGCACGTTGTGAAGGCTAATCCAAGTTTATCATTTTAAAAAGGCTAATTGATCATTAGAAAACCCTTTTGCAATTATGTTAGCACAGCTGAAAACTCTTGTTCTGATTAAAGAAGCAATAAAACTGGCCTTTAGACTAGTTGAGTATCTGGAGCATCAGCATGTGGGTTCGATTACAGGCTCAAATGGCCAAAAACAAAGACCTTTCTTCTGAAACTCTTCAGTTTATTCCTGTTCTGAGAAATGAATGCTATTCCTTGCGAAAAATTACCAAGAAATTGAAGATCTCGTACAACTGTGTACTACTCCCTTCACAGAACAGTGCAAACTGTCTCTAACCAGCATAGAAAGAGGAGTGGGAGGCCCCGGTGCACAACTGAGCAAGAGGACAAGTACATTAGAGTGTCTAGTTTGAGAAACAGACGCCTCACAAGTCCTCAACTGGCAGCTTCATTAAATAGTACCAGCAAAACACCAACAGTGAAGAGGCGACTCCGGGATGCTGGCCTTCTAGGCGGAGTTGTAAAGAAAAAGCCATATCTCAGACTGGCCAATAAAATTAAAAGATTAAGATGGGCAAAATAACAGACACTGGACAGAGGAAGATTGGAAAAAAGTGTTATGGAGTGAACCACCAGTCAAGCCTGGTGGAGGAGTGAACCACCAGTCAAGCCTGGTGGAGGAGTGAACCACCAGTCAAGCCTGGTGGAGGAGTGAACCACCAGTCAAGCCTGGTGGAGGAGTGAACCACCAGTCAAGCCTGGTGGAGGAGTGAACCACCAGTCAAGCCTGGTGGAGGAGTGAACCACCAGTCAAGCCTGGTGGAGGAGTGAACCACCAGTCAAGCCTGGTGGAGGAGTGAACCACCAGTCAAGCCTGGTGGAGGAGTGAACCACCAGTCAAGCCTGGTGGAGGAGTGAACCACCAGTCAAGCCTGGTGGAGGAGTGAACCACCAGTCAAGCCTGGTGGAGGAGTGAACCACCAGTCAAGCCTGGTGGAGGAGTGAACCACCAGTCAAGCCTGGTGGAGGAGTGAACCACCAGTCAAGCCTGGTGGAGGAGTGAACCACCTGTCAAGCCTGGTGGAGGAGTGAACCACCTGTCAAGCCTGGTGGAGGAGTGAACCATCTGTCAAGCCTGGTGGAGGAGTGAACCATCTGTCAAGCCTGGTGGAGGAGTGAACCATCTGTCAAGCCTGGTGGAGGAGTGAACCATCTGTCAAGCCTGGTGGAGGAGTGAACCATCTGTCAAGCCTGGTGGAGGAGTGAACCATCTGTCAAGCCTGGTGGAGGAGTGAACCATCTGTCAAGCATGGTGGAGGAGTGAACCACCAGTCAAGCCTGGTGGAGGAGTGAACCATCTGTCAAGCATGGTGGAGGCAATATGATGGTCTGGGAGTGCTTTGGTGGTGGTGAAGTGGGAGATTTGTACAGGGTAAAAGGGATCTTGAAGAAGGAAGGCTATCACTCCATTTTTTTAACACTATGCCAGACCCTGTGGACGGCGCTTAATTGGAGCCAATTTCCTCCTACAACAGGACAATGACCCAAAGCACAGCTCTAAAACTATGCAAGAACTATTTAGGGAAGAAGCAGTCAGCTGGTATTCTGTCTATAATGGAGTCACAGATCTCAACCCTATTGAGCTGTTGTGGGAGCAGCTTGACCGTATGGTACATAAGAAGTGCCCATCAAGCCAATCCAACTTGTGGGAGGTGCTTCAGGAAGCATGGGGTGAAATCTCTTCAGATTACCTCAACAAACTGACAACTAGAATACCAAAGGTCTGCAAGGCTGTAATGGCTGCAAATGGAGGATTCTTTGGCGAAAGCAAAGTTTATTATTTAAATGAAAAATCATTATTTATAACCTTGTCAACGTCTTCACTATATTTCCTGTTCATTTTTCAACTCATTTCATGTATGTTTTCATGGAAAACAAAGACATTTCTAAATGACCCCAAACTTTTGACCCCAAACTTTTGAACGGCAGTGTACCTTAATAGAAAATGACTCAAGTAAAAGGTCACCCAGTAAAATACTACTTGAGTAAAAGGTCACCCAGTAAAATACTACTTGAGTAAAAGTCACCCAGTAAAATACTACTTGAGTAAAAGTCACAGTAAAATACTACTTGAGTAAAAGTCACCCAGTAAAATACTACTTGAGTAAAAGTCACCCAGTAAAATACTACTTGAGTAAAAGTCACCCAGTAAAATACTACTTGAGTAAAAGTCACCCAGTAAAATACTACTTGAGTAAAAGTCACCCAGTAAAATACTACTTGAGTAAAAGTCACCCAGTAAAATACTACTTGAGTAAAAGTCACCCAGTAAAATACTACTTGAGTAAAAGTCACCCAGTAAAATACTACTTGAGTAAAAGTCACCCAGTAAAATACTACTTGAGTAAAAGTCACCCAGTAAAATACTACTTGAGTAAAAGTCACCCAGTAAAATACTACTTGAGTAAAAGTCACCCAGTAAAATACTACTTGAGTAAAAGTCACCCAGTAAAATACTACTTGAGTAAAAGTCACCCAGTAAAATACTACTTGAGTAAAAGTCACCCAGTAAAATACTACTTGAGTAGTACAAACCATTTCAAATTCAATATATTAATCAAACCATACGGCACGTTTTTCTGTTTAAAAAAAAAAAAAAAAAACATTTGCGGATAGCCAGAATGTCAAAATTTAACGAGTACTTCTGGGTGTCAGGTATGGAGTAAAAAGTACATTCTCTCTCACTGGGCCAATTGGGAGTCCCGTAGGGTGGCGCACAATCACGGCCGGTAGTGATACAGCCTGGAATCAAACCAGGGTCTGTAGTCACACCTCTAGCACTGAGATCCAGTGCCTTAGACCGCTGCACCACTCGGGAGCCTATTCCTGCCAGTGGCATGTTGTTCAAGACAAAGACAACAGTGATATTCCTGATAGGTAACAAACCCCTTTATTCTGAACTGACTGACACAGCAGGAAAGACACAGCTGGAGGTGCCTCCAACCATCACAGGTAGAAAAGACAGGTGTGCATTTACTCAGCGTCTGTGTCTGCGTGCATCTGAGATCACAGTACTCACAAATGTGTGTGTGCATGCGATTGTTCTTCTGTGTGTGTGTGTGTGTGTGTGTGTGTGTGTGTGTGTGTGTGTGATGGTGTGTGTGTGTGTGGGGTACTCACATGGGGTCCCCGCTGCGGATGTGTTTGCAGGCCGTCTGGATAACAGACTCACAGGCTTCGTTCAGGGCCCGGTCTATCCTGTAGTCTGATCCAGGATCAGCTGACTGGATCAAGGTCTGGAGCTGAGGGACAATACTACTAGATTTACAATAACACCACTACTAGATTTACACCACCACTACTAGATTTACAATAACACCACTACTAGATTTACACCACCACTACTAGATCTACAATAACAATACTACTTTATTTACAATAAAACACTACTTTATTTACAATAACAATACTACTAGATTTATACTGTAAGGGCTCAGGCAGTGTATGAAAACACATACAGCCCCATCAGCCCCATCAGCCTCATCTCCAGTATATGAAAACACATACAGCCCCATCAGCCTCATCTCCAGTATATGAAAACACATACAGCCCCATCAGCCCCATCTCCAGTATATGAAAACACATACAGCCCAATCAGCCCCATCTCCAGTATATGAAAACACATACAGCCTCATCAGCCTCATCTCCAGTATATGAAAACACATACAGCCTCATCAGCCTCATCTCCAGTATATGAAAACACATACAGCCTCATCAACCTCAGCCTCATCAGCCCCATCTCCAGTATATGAAAACACATACAGCCCAATCAGCCCCATCTCCAGTATATGAAAACACATACAGCCCCATCAGCCTCATCTCCAGTGTATGAAAACACATACAGCCTCATCTCCAGTATATGAAAACACATACAGCCCCATCAGCCCCATCAGCCCCATCAGCCTCATCTCCAGTGTATGAAAACACATACAGCACCATCAGCCCCATCAGCCTCATCAGGCCCATCAGCCTCATCTCCAGTGTATGAAAACACATACAGCCTCATCAGCCTCATCTCCAGTGTATGAAAACACATACAGCCTCATCAGCCCCATCTCCAGTATATGAAAACACATACAGCCTCAGCCTCATCTCCAGTATATGAAAACACATACAGCCTCATCAGCCCCATCTCCAGTATATGAAAACACATACAGCCTCATCAGCCTCATCAGCCCCATTAGCCTCATCTCCAGTGTATGAAAACACATACAGCCTCATCTCCAGTATATGAAAACACATACAGCCCAATCAGCCTCATCAGCCCCATCAGCCCCATCAACCCCATCTCCAGTATATGAAAACACATACAGCCCCATCAGCCCCATCAGCCTCATCAGCCCCATCAGCCCCATCAGCCTCATCTCCAGTATATGAAAACACATACAGCCTCATCAGCCCCATCTCCAGTATATGAAAACACATACAGCCCCATCAGCCCCATCTCCAGTATATGAAAACACATACAGCCTCATCAGCCCCATCTCCAGTATATGAAAACACATACAGCCCCATCAGCCCCATCAGCCTCATCAGCCCCATCAGCCCCATCAGCCTCATCTCCAGTATATGAAAACACATACAGCCTCATCAGCCCCATCTCCAGTATATGAAAACACATACAGCCCCATCAGCCCCATCTCCAGTATATGAAAACACATACAGCCCCATCAGCCCCATCAGCCTCATCTCCAGTATATGAAAACACATACAGCCCCATCAGCCCCATCAACCCCATCTCCAGTATATGAAAACACATACAGCCTCATCTCCAGTATATGAAAACACATACAGCCCCATCAGCCCCATCAACCCCATCTCCAGTATATGAAAACACATACAGCCTCATCTCCAGTATATGAAAACACATACAGCCCCATCAGCCCCATCAGCCCCATCTCCAGTATATGAAAACACATACAGCCCCATCAGCCTCATCTCCAGTATATGAAAACACATACAGCCCCATCAGCCCCATCTCCAGTATATGAAAACACATACAGCCTCATCAGCCTCATCTCCAGTATATGAAAACACATACAGCCCCATCAGCCCCATCTCCAGTATATGAAAACACATACAGCCCCATCAGCCCCATCTCCAGTATATGAAAACACATACAGCCTCATCAGCCTCATCTCCAGTATATGAAAACACATACAGCCTCATCAGCCCCATCTCCAGTATATGAAAACACATACAGCCTCAGCCTCATCAGCCTCATCAACCCCATCTCCAGTATATGAAAACACATACAGCCTCATCAGCCTCATCTCCAGTATATGAAAACACATACAGCCTCATCAGCCTCATCTCCAGTATATGAAAACACATACAGCCTCATCAGCCTCATCTCCAGTATATGAAAACACATACAGCCTCATCAGCCCCATCAGCCTCATCAACCCCATCTCCAGTATATGAAAACACATACAGCCTCATCAGCCTCATCTCCAGTATATGAAAACACATACAGCCTCATCAGCCTCAGCCTCATCAACCCCATCTCCAGTGTATGAAAACACATACAGCCCCATCAGCCTCATCTCCAGTATATGAAAACACATACAGCCTCATCAGCCCCATCAGCCCCATCTCCAGTATATGAAAACACATACAGCCCCATCAGCCTCATCAGCCCCATCTCCAGTGTATGAAAACACATACAGCCTCATCAGCCTCATCTCCAGTATATGAAAACACATACAGCCTCATCAGCCTCATCTCCAGTATATGAAAACACATACAGCCTCATCAGCCCCATCTCCAGTGTATGAAAACACATACAGCCTCATCAGCCCCATCTCCAGTATATGAAAACACATAAAGCCTCATCAGCCCCATCTCCAGTATATGAAAACACATACAGCCTTATCAGGCCCATCAGCCCCATCAGCCTCATCAGCCCCATCTCCAGTGTATGAAAACACATACAGCCTCATCAGCCTCATCTCCAGTATATGAAAACACATACAGCCTCAGCCTCATCTCCAGTATATGAAAACACATACAGCCTCATCTCCAGTGTATGAAAACACATACATCCCCATCAGCCTCATCAGCCTCATCTCCAGTATATGAAAACACATACAGCCCCATCAGCCTCATCTCCAGTATATGAAAACACATACAGCCCCATCAGCCTCATCTCCAGTATATGAAAACACATACAGCCTCATCAGCCTCAGCCTCATCAACCCCATCTCCAGTGTATGAAAACACATACAGCCTCATCTCCAGTATATGAAAACACATACAGCCTCATCAGCCCCATCTCCAGTATATGAAAACACATACAGCCTCATCAGCCTCATCTCCAGTGTATGAAAACACATACAGCCTCATCAGCCTCATCTCCAGTATATGAAAACACATACAGCCTCATCAGCCTCAGCCTCATCAACCCCATCTCCAGTGTATGAAAACACATACAGCCCCATCAGCCCCATCAGCCTCATCTCCAGTATATGAAAACACATACAGCCTCATCAGCCCCATCTCCAGTGTATGAAAACACATACAGCCCCATCAGCCCCATCTCCAGTATATGAAAACACATACAGCCCCATCAGCCTCATCTCCAGTGTATGAAAACACATACAGCCTCATCAGCCCCATCTCCAGTATATGAAAACACATACAGCCTCAGCCTCATCTCCAGTATATGAAAACACATAAAGCCTCATCAGCCCCATCTCCAGTATATGAAAACACATACAGCCTCAGCCCCATCTCCAGTATATGAAAACACATACAGCCTCATCAGCCCCATCAGCCTCATCAAATCAAAATCAAATCAAATTTATTTATATAGCCCTTCGTACATCAGCTGATATCTCAAAGTGCTGTACAGAAACCCAGCCTAAAACCCCAAACAGCAAGCAATGCAGGTGTAGAAGCACCTCATCAGCCTCATCTCCAGTATATGAAAACACATACAGCCCCATCAGCCCCATCAACCCAATCTCCAGTGTATGAAAACACATACAGCCTCATCAGCCCCATCAGCCTCATCAGCCCCATCTCCAGTATATGAAAACACATACAGCCTCAGCCTCATCTCCAGTATATGAAAACACATACAGCCTCATCAGCCCCATCAGCCCCATCTCCAGTATATGAAAACACATACAGCCCCATCTCCAGTGTATGAAAACACATACAGCCCCATCAGCCTCATCTCCAGTATATGAAAACACATACAGCCTCATCAGCCTCAGCCTCATCAACCCCATCTCCAGTATATGAAAACACATACAGCCCCATCAGCCTAATCTCCAGTATATGAAAACACATACAGCCTCATCAGCCTCATCTCCAGTATATGAAAACAAATACAGCCTCATCAGCCCCATCAGCCTCATCAGCCCCATCTCCAGTATATGAAAACACATACAGCCCCATCAGCCTCATCTCCAGTATATGAAAACACATACAGCCTCATCAGCCCCATCTCCAGTATATGAAAACACATACAGCCCCATCAGCCTCATCTCCAGTATATGAAAACACATACAGCCTCATCAGCCCCATCTCCAGTATATGAAAACACATACAGCCTCATCAGCCCCATCTCCAGTATATGAAAACACATACAGCCCCATCAGCCTCATCAGCCTCATCTCCAGTGTATGAAAACACATACAGCCTTATCAGCCCCATCAGCCTCATCAGCCCCATCTCCAGTGTATGAAAACACATACAGCCTCATCAGCCTCATCTCCAGTGTATGAAAACACATACAACCTCATCAGCCCCATCTCCAGTATATGAAAACACATACAGCCTCATCAGCACCATCAGCCTCATCAGGCCCATCTCCAGTATATGAAAACACATACAGCCTCATCAGCCCCATCTCCAGTATATGAAAACACATACAGCCCCATCAGCCCCATCTCCAGTATATGAAAACACATACAGCCTCATCAGCCTCATCTCCAGTATATGAAAACACATACAGCCTCAGCCTCATCAGCCTCATCAGCCTCATCTCCAGTGTATGAAAACACATACAGCCTCATCAGCCTCATCTCCAGTATATGAAAACACATACAGCCTCATCAGGCCCATCTCCAGTATATGAAAACACATACAGCCTCATCAGCCTCATCAACCCCATCTCCAGTATATGAAAACACATACAGCCTCATCAGCCTCATCAGTCTCATCTCCAGTGTATGAAAACACATACAGCCTCATCAGCCCCATCAGCCTCATCTCCAGTATATGAAAACACATACAGCCTCAGCCTCATCTCCAGTATATGAAAACACATACAGCCTCATCAGCCTCATCTCCAGTATATGAAAACACATACAGCCTCATCTCCAGTATATGAAAACACATACAGCCCCATCAGCCTCATCTCCAGTATATGAAAACACATACAGCCTCAGCCTCATCAGTCTCATCAACCCCATCTCCAGTATATGAAAACACATACAGCCTCATCAGCCCCATCAGCCTCAGCCTCATCAGCCCCATCTCCAGTATATGAAAACACATACAGCCTCATCAGCCTCAGCCTCATCAACCCCATCTCCAGTATATGAAAACACATACAGCCCCATCAGCCTAATCTCCAGTATATGAAAACACATACAGCCTCATCAGCCTCATCTCAGTATATGAAAACACATACAGCCTCATCAGCCCCATCAGCCTCATCTCCAGTATATGAAAACACATACAGCCTCATCAGCCCCATCAGCCTCATCTC
This sequence comes from Oncorhynchus tshawytscha, assembly GCF_018296145.1. Lineage (NCBI taxonomy): Eukaryota > Metazoa > Chordata > Actinopteri > Salmoniformes > Salmonidae > Oncorhynchus > Oncorhynchus tshawytscha. The sequence goes on from NW_024609728.1 coordinate 317,094, forward strand.
CAGTATATGAAAACACATACAGCCTCATCAGCCTCATCTCCAGTATATGAAAACACATACAGCCTCATCAGCCCCATCAGCCTCATCTCCAGTATATGATAACACATACAGCCTCATCAGCCTCATCAACCCCATCTCCAGTATATGAAAACACATACAGCCTCATCAGCCTCATCAGTCTCATCTCCAGTGTATGAAAACACATACAGCCTCATCAGCCCCATCAGCCTCATCTCCAGTATATGAAAACACATACAGCCTCAGCCTCATCTCCAGTATATGAAAACACATACAGCCTCATCTCAGTATATGAAAACACATACAGCCCCATCAGCCTCATCTCCAGTATATGAAAACACATACAGCCTCAGCCTCATCAGTCTCATCAACCCAATCTCCAGTATATGAAAACACATACAGCCTCATCAGCCCCATCAGCCTCAGCCTCATCAGCCCCATCTCCAGTATATGAAAACACATACAGCCTCATCTCCAGTATATGAAAACACATACAGCCTCATCTCCAGTATATGATAACACATACAGCCTCATCAGCCTCAGCCTCATCTACCCCATCTCCAGTGTATGAAAACACATACAGCCCCATTAGCCTCATCTCCAGTATATGAAAACACATACAGCCTCATCTCCAGTATATGAAAACACATACAGCCTCAGCCTCATCTCCAGTATATGAAAACACATACAGCCTCATCTCCAGTATATGATAACACATACAGCCTCATCAGCCTCAGCCTCATCAACCCCATCTCCAGTGTATGAAAACACATACAGCCCCATTAGCCCCATCTCCAGTATATGAAAACACATACAGCCTCATCAGCCTCATCTCCAGTGTATGAAAACACATACAGCCTCATCAGCCCCATCTCCAGTGTATGAAAACACATACAGCCTCATCAGCCCCATCTCCAGTATATGAAAACACATACAGCCTCATCAGCCTCATCTCCAGTGTATGAAAACACATACAGCCTCATCAGCCTCATCTCCAGTGTATGAAAACACATACAGCCTCATCAGCCTCATCTCCAGTATATGAAAACACATACAGCCTCATCAGCCTCATCTCCAGTATATGAAAACACATACAGCCTCATCAGCCTCAGCCTCATCAACCCCATCTCCAGTATATGAAAACACATACAGCCCCATCAGCCCCATCAACCCAATCTCCAGTGTATGAAAACACATACAGCCTCATCAGCCCCATCAGCCTCATCTCCAGTATATGAAAACACATACAGCCTCAGCCTCATCTCCAGTATATGAAAACACATACAGCCTCATCAGCCCCATCAGCCTCATCAGCCCCATCTCCAGTATATGAAAACACATACAGCCCCATCTCCAGTGTATGAAAACACATACAGCCCCATCAGCCTCATCTCCAGTATATGAAAACACATACAGCCTCATCAGCCTCAGCCTCATCAACCCCATCTCCAGTATATGAAAACACATACAGCCCCATCAGCCTCATCTCCAGTATATGAAAACACATACAGCCTCATCAGCCTCATCTCCAGTATATGAAAAAACACACAGCCCCATCAGCCCCATCTCCAGTATATGAAAACAAATACAGCCTCATCAGCCCCATCAGCCTCATCAGCCCCATCTCCAGTATATGAAAACACATACAGCCCCATCAGCCTCATCTCCAGTATATGAAAACACATACAGCCTCATCTCCAGTATATGAAAACACATACAGCCCCATCAGCCCCATCTCCAGTATATGAAAACACATACAGCCTCATCTCCAGTATATGAACACACATACAGCCTCATCAGCCCCATCTCCAGTATATGAAAACACATACAGCCCCATCTCCAGTGTATGAAAACACATACAGCCTCATCAGCCTCATCTCCAGTATATGAAAACACATACAGCCTCAGCCTCATCTCCAGTATATGAAAACACATACAGCCCCATCAGCCTCATCTCCAGTATATGAAAACACATACAGCCTCATCAGCCCCATCTCCAGTATATGAAAACACATACAGCCCCATCATCCTCATCTCCAGTATATGAAAACACATACAGCCTCAGCCTCATCAGCCTCATCAGCCTCATCTCCAGTGTATGAAAACACATACAGCCTCATCAGCCTCATCTCCAGTATATGAAAACACATACAGCCTCATCAGGCCCATCTCCAGTATATGAAAACACATACAGCCTCATCAGCCTCATCAGCCTCATCTCCAGTGTATGAAAACACATACAGCCTCATCAGCCTCATCTCAGTATATGAAAACACATACAGCCTCATCAGGCCCATCTCCAGTATATGAAAACACATACAGCCTCATCAGCCCCATCTCCAGTATATGAAAACACATACAGCCCCATCATCCTCATCTCCAGTATATGAAAACACATACAGCCTCAGCCTCATCAGCCTCATCAGCCTCATCTCCAGTGTATGAAAACACATACAGCCTCATCAGCCTCATCTCCAGTATATGAAAACACATACAGCCTCATCAGGCCCATCTCCAGTATATGAAAACACATACAGCCTCATCAGCCTCATCAACCCCATCTCCAGTATATGAAAACACATACAGCCTCATCAGCCTCATCTCCAGTGTATGAAAACACATACAGCCTTATCAGGCCCATCAGCCCCATCTCCAGTGTATGAAAACACATACAGCCTCATCAGCCCCATCTCCAGTATATGAAAACACATACAGCCCCATCAGCCTCATCAGCCTCATCTCCAGTATATGAAAACACATACAGCCTCAGCCTCATCTCCAGTATATGAAAACACATACAGCCTCATCAGCCTCATCTCCAGTATATGAAAACACATACAGCCTCATCTCCAGTATATGAAAACACATACAGCCCCATCAGCCTCATCTCCAGTATATGAAAACACATACAGCCTCATCAGCCCCATCTCCAGTATATGAAAACACATACAGCCCCATCAGCCCCATCTCCAGTATATGAAAACACATACAGCCTCATCAGCCACATCTCCAGTATATGAAAACACATACAGCCCCATCAGCCCCATGAGCCTCATCTCCAGTATATGAAAACACATACAGCCCCATCAGCCTCATCTCCAGTATATGAAAACACATACAGCCCCATCAGCCTCATCTCCAGTATATGAAAACACATACAGCCTCATCAGCCACATCTCCAGTATATGAAAACACATACAGCCCCATCAGCCTCATCTCCAGTATATGAAAACACATACAGCCTCATCAGCCTCAGCCTCATCAGCCCCATCTCCAGTATATGAAAACACATACAGCCCCATCATCCTCATCTCCAGTATATGAAAACACATACAGCCTCAGCCTCATCAGCCTCATCAGCCTCATCTCCAGTGTATGAAAACACATACAGCCTCATCAGCCTCATCTCCAGTATATGAAAACACATACAGCCTCATCAGGCCCATCTCCAGTATATGAAAACACATACAGCCTCATCAGCCTCATCAACCCCATCTCCAGTATATGAAAACACATACAGCCTCATCAGCCTCATCTCCAGTGTATGAAAACACATACAGCCCCATCAGCCTCATCAGCCTCATCTCCAGTATATGAAAACACATACAGCCTCAGCCTCATCTCCAGTATATGAAAACACATACAGCCTCATCAGCCTCATCTCCAGTATATGAAAACACATACAGCCTCATCTCCAGTATATGAAAACACATACAGCCCCATCAGCCTCATCTCCAGTATATGAAAACACATACAGCCTCATCAGCCCCATCTCCAGTATATGAAAACACATACAGCCTCATCAGCCCCATCTCCAGTATATGAAAACACATACAGCCTCATCAGCCTCATCTCCAGTATATGAAAACACATACAGCCTCATCTCCAGTATATGAAAACACATACAGCCCCATCAGCCTCATCTCCAGTATATGAAAACATACAGCCTCATCAGCCCCATCTCCAGTATATGAAAACACATACAGCCTCATCAGCCCCATCTCCAGTGTATGAAAACACATACAGCCCCATCAGCCTCATCTCCAGTATATGAAAACACATACAGCCTCAGCCTCATCTCCAGTGTATGAAAACACAAAGCCCCATCAGCCCCATCAGCCCCATCAGCCCCATCTCCAGTGTATGAAAACACATACAGCCTCATCAGCCCCATCAGCCTCATCTCCAGTATATGAAAACACATACAGCCCCATCAGCCTCATCAGCCCCATCTCCAGTATATGAAAACACATACAGCCTCAGCCTCATCTCCAGTATATGAAAACACATACAGCCTCATCAGCCTCATCTCCAGTATATGAAAACACATACAGCCTCATCTCCAGTATATGAAAACACATACAGCCCCATCAGCCTCATCTCCAGTATATGAAAACACATACAGCCTCATCAGCCCCATCTCCAGTATATGAAAACAAATACAGCCTCATCAGCCCCATCAGCCTCATCAGCCCCATCTCCAGTATATGAAAACACATACAGCCCCATCAGCCTCATCTCCAGTATATGAAAACACATACAGCCTCATCAGCCCCATCAGCCCCATCAGCCCCATCTCCAGTATATGAAAACACATACAGCCTCATCAGCCCCATCTCCAGTATATGAAAACACATACAGCCCCATCAGCCCCATGAGCCTCATCTCCAGTATATGAAAACACATACAGACTTATCAGCCCCATCAGCCTCATCAGGCCCATCAGCCTCATCTCCAGTGTATGAAAACACATACAGCCCCATCAGCCTCATCTCCAGTGTATGAAAACACATACAGCCCCATCAGCCCCATCTCCAGTGTATGAAAACAAATACAGCCTCATCAGCCCCATCAGCCTCATCAGCCCCATCTCCAGTATATGAAAACACATAAAGCCTCAGCCCCATCTCCAGTATATGAAAACACATACAGCCTCATCAGCCTCATCTCCAGTATATGAAAACACATACAGCCTCATCAGCCCCATCTCCAGTATATGAAAACACATACAGCCTCATCAGCCTCATCTCCAGTATATGAAAACACATACAGCCTCATCAGCCTCATCTCCAGTATATGAAAACACATACAGCCCCATCAGCCTCATCTCCAGTATATGAAAACACATACAGCCTCATCAGCCTCAGCCTCATCAACCCCATCTCCAGTGTATGAAAACACATACAGCCCCATCAGCCCCATCTCCAGTATATGAAAACACATACAGCCTCAGCCTCATCTCCAGTATATGAAAACACATACAGCCTCATCAGCCTCATCTCCAGTATATGAAAACACATACAGCCTCATCTCCAGTGTATGAAAACACATACAGACTCATCAGCCTCATCTCCAGTATATGAAAACACATACAGCCTCATCAGCCTCATCTCCAGTGTATGAAAACACATACAGCCCCATCAGCCCCATCTCCAGTGTATGAAAACACATACATCCTCATCAGCCCCATCAGCCTCATCAGCCTCATCTCCAGTATATGAAAACACATACAGCCCCATCAGCCCCATCAACCCAATCTCCAGTGTATGAAAACACATACAGCCTCATCAGCCCCATCAGCCTCATCTCCAGTATATGAAAACACATACAGCCTCAGCTTCATCTCCAGTATATGAAAACACATACAGCCTCATCAGCCCCATCAGCCTCATCAGCCCCATCTCCAGTATATGAAAACACATACAGCCCCATCTCCAGTATATGAAAACACATACAGCCTCATCAGCCTCAGCCTCATCAACCCCATCTCCAGTATATGAAAACACATACAGCCCCATCAGCCTCATCTCCAGTATATGAAAACACATACAGCCTCATCAGCCCCATCTCCAGTATATGAAAACACATACAGCCCCATCAGCCTCATCTCCAGTATATGAAAACACATACAGCCTCATCAGCCTCAGCCTCATCAGCCCCATCTCCAGTATATGAAAACACATACAGCCCCATCATCCTCATCTCCAGTATATGAAAACACATACAGCCTCAGCCTCATCAGCCTCATCAGCCTCATCTCCAGTGTATGAAAACACATACAGCCTCATCAGCCTCATCTCCAGTATATGAAAACACATACAGCCTCATCAGGCCCATCTCCAGTATATGAAAACACATACAGCCTCATCAGCCTCATCAACCCCATCTCCAGTATATGAAAACACATACAGCCTCATCAGCCTCATCAGCCTCATCTCCAGTGTATGAAAACACATACAGCCTTATCAGGCCCATCAGCCCCATCAGCCTCATCAGCCCCATCTCCAGTGTATGAAAACACATACAGCCTCATCAGCCTCATCTCCAGTATATGAAAACACATACAGCCTCAGCCTCATCTCCAGTATATGAAAACACATACAGCCTCAGCCTCATCTCCAGTATATGAAAACACATACAGCCTCATCTCCAGTATATGAAAACACATACAGCCCCATCAGCCTCATCTCCAGTATATGAAAACACATACAGCCTCAGCCTCATCAGTCTCATCAACCCCATCTCCAGTATATGAAAACACATACAGCCTCATCAGCCCCATCAGCCTCAGCCTCATCAGCCCCATCTCCAGTATATGAAAACACATACAGCCTCATCTCCAGTATATGAAAACACATACAGCCTCATCAGCCTCATCTCCAGTATATGAAAACACATACAGCCTCATCAGCCTCAGCCTCATCAACCCCATCTCCAGTGTATGAAAACACATACAGCCCCATTAGCCTCATCTCCAGTATATGAAAACACATACAGCCTCATCAGCCCCATCTCCAGTGTATGAAAACACATACAGCCTCATCAGCCCCATCAGCCCCATCTCCAGTATATGAAAACACATACAGCCTCATCAGCCTCATCTCCAGTGTATGAAAACACATACAGCCTCATCAGCCTCATCTCCAGTATATGAAAACACATACAGCCCCATCAGCCCCATCACCAGTATATGAAAACACATACAGCCTCATCAGCCTCATCTCCAGTGTATGAAAACACATACAGCCTCATCAGCCTCAGCCTCATCAACCCCATCTCCAGTGTATGAAAACACATACAGCCCCATCAGCCCCATCACCAGTATATGAAAACACATACAGCCTCATCAGCCCCATCAGCCTCATCTCCAGTATATGAAAACACATACAGCCTCATCAGCCTCATCTCCAGTGTATGAAAACACATACAGCCTCATCAGCCCCATCTCCAGTATATGAAAACACATAAAGCCTCATCAGCCCCATCTCCAGTATATGAAAACACATACAGCCTCAGCCTCATCTCCAGTATATGAAAACACATACAGCCTCATCTCCAGTGTATGAAAACACATACAGCCTCATCAGCCTCATCTCCAGTATATGAAAACACATACAGCCTCATCAGCCTCAGCCTCATCAACCCCATCTCCAGTGTATGAAAACACATACAGCCCCATCAGCCCCATCTCCAGTATATGAAAACACATACAGCCTCATCAGCCTCAGCCTCATCAACCCCATCTCCAGTGTATGAAAACACATACAGCCCCATCAGCCCCATCTCCAGTATATGAAAACACATACAGCCTCATCAGCCTCAGCCTCATCAACCCCATCTCCAGTGTATGAAAACACATACAGCCCCATCAGCCCCATCTCCAGTGTATGAAAACACATACAGCCCCATCAGCCCCATCAACCCAATCTCCAGTGTATGAAAACACATACAGCCTCATCAGCCCCATCAGCCTCATCTCCAGTATATGAAAACACATACAGCCTCAGCCTCATCTCCAGTATATGAAAACACATACAGCCCCATCTCCAGTGTATGAAAACACATACAGCCTCATCAGCCTCATCAACCCCATCTCCAGTATATGAAAACACATACAGCCCCATCAGCCTCATCTCCAGTATATGAAAACACATACAGCCTCATCAGCCTCATCTCCAGTATATGAAAACACATACAGCCCCATCAGCCCCATCTCCAGTATATGAAAACACATACAGCCCCATCAGCCTCATCTCCAGTATATGAAAACACATACAGCCTCATCAGCCCCATCTCCAGTATATGAAAACACATACAGCCCCATCAGCCTCATCTCCAGTATATGAAAACACATACAGCCTCATCAGCCCCATCTCCAGTATATGAAAACACATACAGCCCCATCAGCCCCATGAGCCTCATCTCCAGTATATGAAAACACATACAGCCTCATCAGCCTCATCTCCAGTGTATGAAAACACATACAGCCTCATCAGCCTCAGCCTCATCAGCCCCATCTCCAGTATATGAAAACACATACAGCCCCATCATCCTCATCTCCAGTATATGAAAACACATACAGCCTCAGCCTCATCAGCCTCATCAGCCTCATCTCCAGTGTATGAAAACACATACAGCCTCATCAGCCTCATCTCCAGTATATGAAAACACATACAGCCTCATCAGGCCCATCTCCAGTATATGAAAACACATACAGCCTCATCAGCCTCATCAACCCCATCTCCAGTATATGAAAACACATACAGCCTCATCAGCCTCATCAGCCTCATCTCCAGTGTATGAAAACACATACAGCCCCATCAGCCTCATCAGCCTCATCTCCAGTATATGAAAACACATACAGCCTCAGCCTCATCTCCAGTATATGAAAACACATACAGCCTCATCTCCAGTATATGAAAACACATACAGCCCCATCAGCCTCATCTCCAGTATATGAAAACACATACAGCCTCATCAGCCCCATCTCCAGTGTATGAAAACACATACAGCCCCATCAGCCTCATCTCCAGTATATGAAAACACATACAGCCTCAGCCTCATCTCCAGTGTATGAAAACACAAAGCCCCATCAGCCCCATCAGCCCCATCTCCAGTGTATGAAAACACATACAGCCTCATCAGCCCCATCAGCCTCATCTCCAGTGTATGAAAACACAAAGCCCCATCAGCCCCATCAGCCCCATCTCCAGTATATGAAAACAAATACAGCCTCATCAGCCCCATCAGCCTCATCAGCCCCATCTCCAGTATATGAAAACACATACAGCCCCATCAGCCTCATCTCCAGTATATGAAAACACATACAGCCTCATCAGCCCCATCTCCAGTATATGAAAACACATACAGCCTCATCAGCCACATCTCCAGTATATGAAAACACATACAGCCCCATCAGCCCCATGAGCCTCATCTCCAGTATATGAAAACACATACAGCCCCATCAGCCTCATCAGCCTCATCTCCAGTATATGAAAACACATACAGCCTTATCAGCCCCATCAGCCCCATCTCCAGTATATGAAAACACATACAGCCTCATCAGCCCCATCTCCAGTATATGAAAACACATACAGCCCCATCAGCCTCATCTCCAGTATATGAAAACACATACAGCCTCATCAGCCTCAGCCTCATCAGCCTCATCTCCAGTGTATGAAAACACATACAGCCTCATCAGCCTCATCTCCAGTATATGAAAACACATACAGCCTCATCAGGCCCATCTCCAGTATATGAAAACACATACAGCCTCATCAGCCTCATCAACCCCATCTCCAGTATATGAAAACACATACAGCCTCATCAGCCTCATCTCCAGTATATGAAAACACATACAGCCTTATCAGCCCATCAGCCCCATCAGCCCCATCTCCAGTGTATGAAAACACATACAGCCTCATCAGCCCCATCAGCCTCATCAGCCTCATCTCCAGTATATGAAAACACATACAGCCTCAGCCTCATCTCCAGTATATGAAAAGCATACAGCCTCATCTCCAGTATATGAAAACACATACAGCCCCATCAGCCTCATCAGCCTCATCTCCAGTATATGAAAACACATACAGCCTCATCAGCCTCATCTCCAGTGTATGAAAACACATACAGCCTCATCAGCCTCATCTCCAGTATATGAAAACACATACAGCCCCATCAGCCCCATCAGCCTCATCTCCAGTGTATGAAAACACATACAGCCTCAGCCTCATCTCCAGTATATGAAAACACATACAGCCTCATCAGCCCCATCTCAGTATATGAAAACACATACAGCCTCATCAGCCCCATCTCCAGTATATGAAAACACATACAGCCCCATCAGCCTCATCAGCCCCATCTCCAGTATATGAAAACACATACAGCCTCATCTCCAGTATATGAAAACACATACAGCCTCATCTCCAGTATATGAAAACACATACAGCCTCATCTCCAGTATATGAAAACACATACAGCCTCATCTCCAGTATATGAAAACACATACAGCCCCATCAGCCTCATCAGCCTCATCAGCCCCATCTCCAGTATATGAAAACACATACAGCCCCATCAGCCTCATCAGCCTCATCAGCCCCATCTCCAGTATATGAAAACACATACAGCCTCATCAGCCCCATCTCCAGTATATGAAAACACATACAGCCCCATCAGCCCCATCTCCAGTATATGAAAACACATACAGCCCCATCAGCCTCATCTCCAGTGTATGAAAACACATACAGCCCCATCAGCCCCATCAGCCTCATCTCCAGTGTATGAAAACACATACAGCCTCATCTCCAGTATATGAAAACACATACAGCCCCATCAGCCTCATCTCCAGTATATGAAAACACATCAGGCCCATCAGCCCCATCAGCCTCATCAGCCCCCACATCAGCCTCATCAGCCCCATCTCCAGTATATGAAAACACATACAGCCCCATCAGCCCTCATCAGCCTCATCTCCAGTATATGAAAACACATACAGCCTCATCAGCCCCATCTCCAGTATATGAAAACACATACAGCCTCATCAGCCCCATCTCCAGTATATGAAAACACATACAGCCCCATCACCAGTATATGAAAACACATACAGCCCCATCAGCCTCATCTCCAGTATATGAAAACACATACAGCCCCATCAGCCCCATCAGCCCCATCTCCAGTATATGAAAACACATACAGCCCCATCAGCCTCATCTCCAGTATATGAAAACACATACAGCCCCATCAGCCCATCAGCCCCATCTCCAGTATATGAAAACACATACAGCCCCATCAGCCAGTATATGAAAACACATCAGCCCCATCTCATCTCCAGTATATGAAAACACATACAGCCCCATCAGCCCCATCAGCCCTCATCTCCAGTATATGAAAACACATACAGCCCCATCAGCCTCATCTCCAGTATATGAAAACACATACAGCCCCATCAGCCTCATCTCCAGTATATGAAAACACATACAGCCCCATCAGCCCCATCTCCAGTATATGAAAACACATACAGCCCCATCAGCCCTCATCTCCAGTATATGAAAACACATACACATCAGCCCCATCAGCCCCATCAGCCCATCAGCCCCATCTCCAGTATATGAAAACACATACAGCCCCATCGCCCCATCAGCCCCATCAGCCCCATCTCCAGTATATGAAAACACATACAGCCCCATCAGCCCCATCAGCCCCATCAGCCCCATCAGTATATTCTACTCCCATCTCCAGTATATGAAAACACATACAGCCCCATCAGCCCCATCAGCCCCATCAGCCCCATCTCCAGTATATTCTACTCCCATCTCCACATTCTAGTCAGTGGGAACAGCAAATACAGATCTTTAGAAACCAGACAAGAGTTGAGCTGCTCTATTTGCTGTGTATCTGTACGTGTGTCTATGCATGCCTGTTTCCAGTGTGTGTGTGTCTGTGTGTGTGTGTGTGTCTGTGTGTGTGTGTGTATCTGTACGTGTGTCTATGCATCCCTGTTTCCAGTGTGTGTGTGTGTGTGTGTGTGTACGTGTGTCTGTTTCCAGTGTGTGTGTGTGTGTGTGTGTCTGTGTGTGTGTGTGTGTGTGTCCAGTATTCATACCCCTTGACTTATTCTACATTTTGTTGTTGTGATTCACACCCCGAGTCAATACTTTGTGTGTCCAGTCAATACTTTACGTAGTATTCACACCCCGAGTCAATACTTTACATCCATTCACACCCCGAGTCAATACTTTACACTTATCAATACTTTACATTTTGTCAATACTTTACATCCGTTATTCACACCCCGAGTCAATACTTTTCCGTATTCACCCCGAGTCAATACTTTACATCCGTATTTCAATACTTTACATCCGTATTCACACCCCGAGTCAATACTTTACATCCGTATTCACACCCCCGTCAATACTTTACATCCGTATTCACACCCGAGTCAATACTTTACATCCGAGTCAATACTTTACATCCGTATTCACACCCCGAGTCAATACTTTACATCCGTATTCACACCCCCGAGTCAATACTTTACATCCGTATTCACACCCCGAGTCAATACTTTACATCCGTATTCACACCCCGAGTCAATACTTTACATCCGTATTCACCCCCGAGTCAATACTTTACATCCGTATTCACACCCCCGAGTCAATACTTTACATCCGTATTCACACCCCGAGTCAATACTTTACATCCATTCACCCCGAGTCAATACTTTACATCCGTATTCACACCCCGAGTCAATACCAGAGTCAATACTTTACATCCGTATTCACACCAGAGTCAATACTTTACATCCGTATTCACACTCGTGAGTCAAGCACCTTTAGCAGCGAATACAGCTGAGTGCAGTTCTGGGTCTAAGAGATTTCCACACCTGGAATGTCCAACATTTGCCCATTATTATTTTCTAAATTCTTCAAGCTCTGTCAAATTGGTTGTTGATCATTACTAGACAAGCCTTTTCAGGTCTTGCCAAAGATTTTCAAGTAAATTTAAGTTAAAACTGTAACTCGGGCCACTCAGGAACATTCACTGTCTTCTTGGTAAGCAACTCCAGTGTAGATTTGGCCTTGTGTTTTAGGTTATTTTCCTGCTGAAAAGGTGAATTCATCTCCCAGTGTCTGGTGGAAAGCAGACTAAACCAGGTTTTCCTTTAGGATTTTGCCTGTGCTAATAGCTCCATTCCATTCCTGAAAAACTCCCCGGTCCTTAACGATGACAAGCATACCCATAACATGATGCAGCCACCACTATGCTTGAAAATATGTAGTGTTACTGAGTAATGTGTTTTATTGGATTTGCCCCAAACATAACTTTTTGTCCTGACTACAAAGTGTTCATCTCTTTACCACATTTTTTGCAGTATTACTTTAGCACCTCGTTACAAACATGTTTTGGAATATTTGTATTCTGTACAGGCTTCCTTCTTTTCACTCTGTCATGTAGGTTCGTATTGTGGAGAAACTACAATGTTGTTGATCCATCCTCAGTTTTCTCCTATCACAGCCACTAAACACTAACTGTTTTACAGTCACCTTTGATGGTGAAATCTTCATTTTTAATTCATTTGAAAAAAACAACTTAAATCCATGTTAGGTTGTAACACAACAAAATGTTGAAAAAGTCCAGGGGTGTGAATACTTTCTGAAGGCACTGTCGTCAGCGTGCGCGGTGTCGCCAGTATGCAATGTGTCGCCAGTGTGCATCGTCTCACCGCGCTCTGACAGAGTCCGTCCACTGTGCTTCCCTTGTCCCCCCGGCCCACCCTCATTAGACAGTGGAGGGTACGTCCTTTCCTGTGGAGTCCGGAGCAGTGGGTCTCGATCTCCCCTCTACAGTGGAGCACTATTTCTGGACTCAGAGAGAAATCCTCTATCAGCATCCTACGGTACTCCAACATCTCCCCTGGCAGTCCTCAGACACTGTACGACCTGGGGAGAGAGGAGGGGATAGGTTAGAGAGGCATTCAGACCAGCATCCTGGGGAGACCTGGAGAGAGAGGAGGGGATAGGGTTGAGAGGCATTCAGACCAGCATCCTGAGGAGACCTGGGGAGAGAGGAGGGGATAGGGTTGAGAGGCATTCAGACCAGCATCCTGGAGACCTGGGGAGAGAGGATGGGATAGGGTTGAGAGGCATTCAGACCAGCATCCTGGAGACCTGGGGAGAGAGGATGGGATAGGGTTGAGAGGCATTCAGACCAGCATCCTGAGGAGACCTGGAGAGAGAGTAGGGGATAGGGTTGAGAGGCATTCAGACCAGCATCCTGAGGAGACCTGGAGAGAGAGGAGGGGATAGGGTTGAGAGGCATTCAGACCAGCATCCTGAGGAGACCTGGGGAGAGAGGAGGGGATAGGGTTGAGAGGTATTCAGACCAGCATCCTGAGGAGACCTGGGGAGAGAGGAGGGGATAGGGTTGAGAGGCATTCAGACCAGCATCCTGAGGAGACCTGGGGAGAGAGGAGGGGATAGGGTTGAGAGGCATTCAGACCAGCATCCTGAGGAGACCTGGAGAGAGAGGAGGGGATAGGGTTGAGAGGCATTCAGACCAGCATCCTGGGGAGACAGGAGGGGATAGGTTAGAGAGGCATTCAGACCAGCATCCTGGGAGACCTGGGAGAGAGGAGGGGATAGGGTTGAGAGGCATTCAGACCAGCATCCTGGGGAGACCTGGGGAGAGAGTAGGGGATAGGGTTGAGAGGCATTCAGACCAGCATCCTGGGGAGATCTGGGGAGAGAGGAGGGGATAGGGTTGAGAGGCATTCAGACCAGCATCCTGGGGAGACCTGGGGAGTACGACCTGGGGAGAGAGGAGGGGATAGGGTTGAGAGGCATTCAGACCAGCATCCTGAGGAGACCTGGGGAGAGAGATCTGTTAGAGAGGCATTCAGAAAGTATTCAGACCTACGTTTTCCACATTTTATGTGAGACTTTCTAAAAAGTAATTTTTCCCCCATCAATCTACACACAAAACCCCATAATGACAAAGAGAAAACAGATTTGACATAAGTATTCAGACCCTTTGCTATGAGATTAAATTGATCTCAGGTGCATCCTGTTTCCATTGATCATCCTTGAGATGTTTCTACAACTTGATTGGACTCTACCTGTGGTAAATTCAACTGATTGGACCTGATTTGGAAAGGCACACACCTGTCTATATGAGGTCCCACAGTTGACAGTGCATGTCAGAGCAAAATCCAAGCCATGAGGTCGAAGGAATTGTCCCTAGACCTCCGAGACAGGATTGTGTCGAGGCACAGATCTGGGGAAGGGTACCAAAACATTTCTGCAGCATTGAAGGTTCCCAAGGACACAGTGGCCTCCATCATTCTTAAATTGAAGAAGTTTGGAACCACCAAGACTCTTCCTAGAGCTGGCTGCCCAGTGAAGGGCCTTGGTCAGGGAGGTGAAAAACTAACTAAAAGTAGGTACAGCGTCAGTGTTCACAGTAAACTTGTAACTTAGTGGGTACAGCCTCAGTGTTCACAGTAAAACTGTAACTTAAAACAAGCCTCTGTACAGCCTCAGTGTTCAAGTAAACCTGTAACGGTAAAGCAGGTACAGCCTCAGTGTACACAGTAAAACTAACTTAAAGCAGGTACAGCCTCAGTGTACACAGTAAAACTAACTTAAAGCAGGTACAGCCTCAGTGTTCACAGTAAAGCAGGTACAGCCTCAGTGTACACAGTAAAACTGTAACTTAAAGCAGGTACAGCCTCAGTGTTCACAGTAAACCTGTAACTTAAAGCAGGTACAGCCTCAGTGTTCACAGTAAAACTGTAACTTAAAGCAGGTACAGCCTCAGTGTACACAGTAAAACTGTAACTTAAAGCAGGTACAGCCTCAGTGTTAAATGAGGGGTGATAAATGCCATAAATGAACATGTGAACGTGATTTTTTTTTAAATATATTTTTAACTTAAATGTGTAAATGTGTTAGATCATTCAACCATGGTAAAGCAGGTACAGCCTCAGTGTACACAGTAAAACTGTAACTTAAAGCAGGTACAGCCTCAGTGTTCACAGTAAAGCAGGTACAGCCTCAGTGTACACAGTAAAACTGTAACTTAAAGCAGCTACAGCCTCAGTGTTCACAGTAAACCTGTAACTTAAAGCAGGTACAGCCTCAGTGTACACAGTAAAACTGTAACTTAAAGCAGGTACAGCCTCAGTGTTCACAGTAAAACTAACTTAAAGCAGGTACAGCCTCAGTGTTCACAGTAAAACTGTAACTTAAAGCAGGTACAGCCTCAGTGTTCACAGTAAAACTGTAACTTAAAGCAGGTACAGCCTCAGTGTTCACAGTAAAACTGTAACTTAAAGCAGGTACAGCCTCAGTGTTCACAGTAAAACTGTAACTTAAAGCAGGTACAGCCTCAGTGTTCACAGTAAAACTGTAACTTAAAGCAGGTACAGCCTCAGTGTTCACAGTAAAACTGTAACTTAAAGCAGGTACAGCCTCAGTGTTCACAGTAAACGCACGCTGGAAGTTGCACAGCATTTTCACAACGTTCACATTTGAGCAGACCTGAAATGTGGATGGTGACGAAAACATTGAGGGAACATTATAACAACAGGAAGCGTGAACGTCTGATTCATTCAGTTCCCAACAGCTGCGTTAATGGAATCCACTCCACAATATAACAGGACCCTGCACAAACAGGACCCTGCACTGTTTACCATCTGTCAAGGTGGGGGGTTATAATGCCTGTATACAAACACATTAACCACCCAACTTATTGTTCATTGGGTCCGCATTCATTAGGTTAAAGGTCACTGACCTGTCATTTCCTTCATGTTAGGCTATAACTTAAGCTATAAAGCAACATTCAATCAGAATTAAAACATATTTTAAATCGTTCTCGTTCTTGGAGTCTTAACATACCTAGATATATTTGTCACAACGAATGTAGACCCACTGAACAACAAGTTATGGGGTTTGTGTGTTTCTATACAGGCTTTATAACCCCCAGGGGTCCTGTTAGTACAGTGGCTATTATATTGTGGAGTGAATTCCATTAAAGCAGCTGTTAGGAACTGAATTAATCAGACACTTCGTATCGTTACACATAAACAATACAAATATATATTTGTAAATACACACGTTCAAGTCACACCTTCAAGTATCAACCCTCAAACATTAACCATTGAATGTGTGTACATGTGTTTGGCATTTATCACCCCTCATACACATGTACACACATTCAACAGTTAATGTATGGCATTTATCACCCCTCATACACATGTATACACATGTTTTTCGCGATGCGGATCCTGTGTTCTGCCTTACAACCAGTGTAACGAGTGGATCACATGCAGCGACCAAAAAAAAAACGACTCAGAAAAAGAGGGAAACGAAGCGGTCTTCTGGTCAGACTCCGGAGACGGGCACATCGTGCACCACTCCCCAGCATTCTTCTTGCCAATGTCCAGTCTCTTGACAACAAGGTTGATGAAATCCGAGCAAGGGTAGCATTCCAGAGGGACATCAGAGACTGTAACGTTCTCTGCTTCACGGAAACATGGCTCACTGGAGAGACGCAATCCGAAGCGGTGCAGCCAACGGGTTTCTCCACGCATCGCGCCGACAGAAACAAACATCTCTCTGGTAAGAAGACGGGCGGGGGCGTATGCCTTATGGCCAACGTGACATGGTGTGATGAAGGAAACATACAGGAACTCAAATCCTTCTGTTCACCTGATTTAGAATTCCTCACAATCAAATGTAGACCGCATTATCTACCAAGAGAATTCTCTTCGATTATAATCACAGCCGTATATATCCCCCCAAGCAGACACATCGATGGCTCTGAACGAACTTTATTTAACTCTCTGCAAACTGGAAACGATTTATCCGGAGGCTGCATTCATTGTAGCTGGGGATTTTAACAAGGCTAATCTGAAAACAAGACTCCCTAAACTTTATCAGCATATTGATTGCGCAACCAGGGTGGAAAGACCCTGGATCATTGTTACTCTAACTTCCGCGACGCATATAAGGCCCTGCCCCGCCCCCTTTCGGAAAAGCTGACCACGACTCCATTTTGTTGATCCCTGCCTACAGACAGAAACTAAAACAAGAAGCTCCCACGCTGAGGTCTGTCCAACGCTGGTCCGACCAAGCTGACTCCACACTCCAAGACTGCTTCCATCACGTGGACTGGGAGATGTTTCGTATTGCGTCAGACAACAACATTGACGAATACGCTGATACGGTGTGCGAGTTCATTAGAACGTGCGTTGAAGATGTCGTTCCCATAGCAACGATTAAAACATTCCCTAACCAGAAACCGTGGATTGATGGCAGCATTCGTGTGAAACTGAAGGCACGAACCACTGCTTTTAATCAGGGCAAGGTGTCTGGTAACATGACTGAATACAAACAGTGCAGCTATTCCCTCCGCAAGGCTATCAAACAAGCTAAGCGCCAGTACAGAGACAAAGTAGAATCTCAATTCAACGGCTCAGACACAAGAGGTATGTGGCAGGGTCTACAGTCAATCATGGACTACAGGAAGAAACCCAGCCCAGTCACGGACCAGGATGTCTTGCTCCCAGGCAGACTAAATAACTTTTTGCCCGCTTTGAGGACAATACAGTGCCACTGACACGGCCTACAACGGAATCATGCGGTCTCTCCTTCACTGCAGCCGAAGTGAGTAAGACATTTAAACGTGTTAACCCTCGCAAGGCTGCAGGCCCAGACGGCATCCCCAGCCGCGCCCTCAGAGCATGCGCAGACCAGCTGGCCGGTGTGTTTACGGACATATTCAACCAATCCCTATACCAGTCTGCTGTTCCCACATGCTTCAAGAGGGCCACCATTGTTCCTGTTCCCAAGAAAGCTAAGGTAACTGAGCTAAACGACTACCGCCCCGTAGCACTCACATCCGTCATCATGAAGTGCTTTGAGAGACTAGTCAAGGACCATATCACCTCCACCCTACCTGACACCCTTGACCCACTCCAATTTGCTTACCGCCCAAATAGGTCCACAGACGATGCAATCTCAACCACACTGCACACTGCCCTAACCCATCTGGACAAGAGGAATACCTATGTGAGAATGCTGTTCATCGACTACAGCTCGGCATTCAACACCATAGTACCCTCCAAGCTCGTCATCAAGCTCGAGACCCTGGGTCTCGACCCCGCCCTGTGCAACTGGGTACTGGACTTCCTGACGGGCCGCCCCCAGGTGGTGAGGGTAGGCAACAACATCTCCTCCCCGCTGATCCTCAACACTGGGGCCCCACAAGGGTGCGTTCTGAGCCCCCTCCTGTACTCCCTGTTCACCCACGACTGCGTGGCCATGCACGCCTCCAACTCAATCATCAAGTTTGCGGACGACACAACAGTGGTAGGCTTGATTACCAACAACGATGAGACGGCCTACAGGGAGGAGGTGAGGGCCCTCGGAGTGTGGTGTCAGGAAAATAACCTCACACTCAACGTCAACAAAACTAAGGAGATGATTGTGGACTTCAGGAAACAGCAGAGGGAACACCCCCATCCACATCGATGGAACAGTAGTGGAGAGGGTAGCAAGTTTTAAGTTCCTCGGCATACACATCACAGACAAACTGAATTGGTCCACTCACACAGACAGCATCGTGAGGAAGGCGCAGCAGCGCCTCTTCAACCTCAGGAGGCTGAAGAAATTCGGCTTGTCACCAAAAGCACTCACAAACTTCTACAGATGCACAATCGAGAGCATCCTGGCGGGCTGTATCACCGCCTGGTATGGCAACTGCACCGCCCTCAACCGTAAGGCTCTCCAGAGGGTAGTGAGGTCTGCACAACGCATCACCGGGGGCAAACTACCTGCCCTCCAGGACACCTACACCACCCGATGCTACAGGAAGGCCATAAAGATCATCAAGGACATCAACCACCCGAGCCACTGCCTGTTCACCCCGCTGTCATCCAGAAGGCGAGGTCAGTACAGGTGCATCAAAGCTGGGACCGAGAGACTGAAAAACAGCTTCTATCTCAAGGCCATCAGACTGTTAAACAGCCACCACTAACATTGAGTGGCTACTGCCAACACACTGTCAATGACACTGACTCTACTCCAGCCACTTTAATCATGGGAATTGATGGGAAATTATGTAAATATATCACTAGCCACTTTAAACAATGCTACCTTATATAATGTTACTTACCCTACATTGTTCATCTCATATGCATACGTTGATACTGTACTCTATATCATCGACTGCATCCTTATGTAATACATGTATCACTTTATCTTGAAGCACTCAATGTGCAGTGGCGCTCTGCATTTCTCACACTCATAGGTAGTGGGTTTGTCACAATGATGACATCTCTGGAACCTGTGCATCGTGTTGATTGGCCAGTGAGAAGCCTTGTCAAATCTTGCCTGATCTTCAAAAGTAGCAGCCAGTAGAGATCTCCTTCCGTGGCTCAGTGGTTTCGGGCCAAACTTTTGCATAAGAGACTGTGCCGCTATCAGTGAGAAGGTGAGCAGGTCGATGGTCCCTCCCATAACGTCTCTTTAAAAGAAATGGCTGTTTACGAGTGCACTGTTGAGAGACCATGCAAAGATGGGCCCCCACCACCTCTTAGACCTGATGGAGATATGGTATCTTGAAACCTGTAGGTCGTGAAGGTCAACACCACCACCACCTCTTAGACCTGATGGAGATATGGTATCTTGAAACCTGTAGGTTGTGAAGGACAACACCACCCATGTGCTCATTGTATCAGTTAATGCATTTTGGTTGTGGGACTTTGTCAAAGGCACGTCTCTCCTTGTTCCATCTCTTGACAGAGGTCTCACTGTATTTCTCCTCCATGTTGGTTGCCACTGTGTGACGACCCTCCCACTCTGTCTGCCGTATTCTTCTCTTTGCTCTTGTTTTCCTTATTAGGATGCCGGTGGGCGGAGCCGGGAGGGTCATCAGTGACATGGGACACACCTGGGCCCGGGTGTGTCCCAGGATAAATACACCACTTCCCCATTCATGGAGGAGACTCTCTCCATGCAGACACCTTTATAGATTTTGTTGTGGTGTTTATGTGGCCTTTTGTTTGTTTGCTAAGGCACCTTTCAACACCCCGCATTATCACATTTATGCAAAACACTGACTTACACTACTGATTACACACAACATTGTTAATTGTATTTAGTTTGCTTTATTTAATAAATATATTTTCCCCATTCATGTCTCCAGGAGTCTCCTTTTGCAGAACACCGTTTATGACAACTGTGACAATGTTATTGTCTTTCCAACGGGACCAGCAACTTGTCTTCTTGGGTCAGAACCTCAGAAAAACCCCCCATTCACATTCATGAAGTCCTTCTGTGGCTTGAATGGGACATCAAACAGACAATTTTGCCTTAAATCCAGAGCTCCATATCCTCTTTTGTGTCATTTCATCGAGGAGTGCAAGCGAAGTGAAGAGGTTTGTCATGAAGGAACTTGCAACCTTGAGGTGGCTGAGATTGGTCTATTTAATAAAGACCGAGAACAACACTGGGTCCCTGACCCAACCCAGTCTCAGGGAGGACGAACTTGGGATCCACCATAAGGCTCCATGTAATACATGTGACACTGGGTGAGGCAACTGTGACAATGCTCCATGTCTTTCACTGGGTGAACAAGGACCATGTAATACATGTGACTACTGGGTGAGGCTTGCTCATGTGACCACTGGGTGAGACAAGGCTCCATGTGACCACTGGGTGAGGCAAACTCCATGAAGTGACCACTGGGTGAGCAAGGAATGTGACCACTGGGTGAGACAATTTTCCATGTCGTAAACCACTGGGTGAGACAAGGCTCCTCTTTTGTGTCATTGACCACTGGGTGAGACAAGGCTCCATGTGACCACTGGGTGAGACAAGGCTCCATGTAACACTGTGACCACTGGGTGAGCAAGGCTCCATGTAATACATGTGACCACTGGGTGAGACAAGGCTCCATGTAATACATGGACCACTGTGAGGCAAGGCTCCATGTGACCACTGGGTGAGGCAAGGCTCCATGTAACCACTGGGTGAGGCAAGGCTCCATGTAATACATGTAACCACTGGGTGAGACAAGGCTCCATGACCACTGGGTGAGACAAGGCTCCATGTAACCACTGGGTGAGGCAAGGCTCCATGTAACCACTGGGTGAGACAAGGCTCCATGTGACCACTGGGTGAGACAAGGCTCCATGTAATACATGTGACCACTGGGTGAGGCAAGGCTCCATGTGACCACTGGGTGAGACAAGGCTCCATGTGACCACTGGGTGAGACAAGGCTCCATGTGACCACTGGGTGAGACAAGGCTCCATGTGACCACTGGGTGAGACAAGGCTCCATGTGACCACTGGGTGAGACAAGGCTCCATGTGACCACTGGGTGAGACAAGGCTCCATGTGACCACTGGGTGAGGCAAGGCTCCATGTGACCACTGGGTGAGACAAGGCTCCATGTAATACATGTGACCACTGGGTGAGGCAAGGCTCCATGTGACCACTGGGTGAGGCAAGGCTCCATGTGACCACTGGGTGAGGCAAGGCTCCATGTAACCACTGGGTGAGACAAGGCTCCATGTGACCACTGGGTGAGACAAGGCTCCATGTAACCACTGGGTGAGACAAGGCTCCATGTAACCACTGGGTGAGGCAAGGCTCCATGTGACCACTGGGTGAGACAAGGCTCCATGTAACCACTGGGTGAGGCAAGGCTCCATGTGACCACTGGGTGAGACAAGGCTCCATGTAATACATGTGACCACTGGGTGAGACAAGGCTCCATGTAATACATGTGACCACTGGGTGAGACAAGGCTCCATGTAATACATGTGACCACTGGGTGAGACAAGGCTCCATGTGACCACTGGGTGAGACAAGGCTCCATGTGACCACTGGGTGAGACAAGGCTCCATGTGACCACTGGGTGAGACAAGGCTCCATGTAACCACTGGGTGAGGCAAGGCTCCATGTAATACATGTGACCACTGGGTGAGACAAGGCTCCATGTGACCACTGGGTGAGACAAGGCTCCATGTAACCACTGGGTGAGGCAAGGCTCCATGTGACCACTGGGTGAGACAAGGCTCCATGTGACCACTGGGTGAGACAAGGCTCCATGTGACCACTGGGTGAGACAAGGCTCCATGTAACCACTGGGTGAGACAAGGCTCCATGTGACCACTGGGTGAGGCAAGGCTCCATGTAACCACTGGGTGAGGCAAGGCTCCATGTAACCACTGGGTGAGGCAAGGCTCCATGTGACCACTGGGTGAGACAAGGCTCCATGTAACCACTGACCACTGGGTGAGACAAGGCTCCTCCATGTGACCACTGGGTGAGGCAAGGCTCCATGTGACCACTGGGTGAGACAAGGCTCCATGTAACCACTGGGTGAGACAAGGCTCCATGTGACCACTGGGTGAGGCAAGGCTCCATGTGACCACTGGGTGAGACAAGGCTCCATGTAATACATGTGACCACTGGGTGAGGCAAGGCTCCATGTAATACATGTGACCACTGGGTGAGACAAGGCTCCATGTGACCACTGGGTGAGGCAAGGCTCCATGTAACCACTGGGTGAGACAAGGCTCCATGTGACCACTGGGTGAGACAAGGCTCCATGTGACCACTGGGTGAGGCAAGGCTCCATGTAACCACTGGGTGAGGCAAGGCTCCATGTGACCACTGGGTGAGACAAGGCTCCATGTGACCACTGGGTGAGCAAGGCTCCATGTGACCACTGGGTGAGACAAGGCTCCATGTGACCACTGGGTGAGGCAAGGCTCCATGTGACCACTGGGTGAGACAAGGCTCCATGTAACCACTGGGTGAGGCAAGGCTCCATGTAACCACTGGGTGAGACAAGGCTCCATGTGACCACTGGGTGAGGCAAGGCTCCATGTGACCACTGGGTGAGACAAGGCTCCATGTGACCACTGGGTGAGGCAAGGCTCCTTGTAATATGTAACCACTGGGTGAGACAAGACTCCATGTAACCACTGGGTGAGGCAAGACAAGACTCCATGTGACCACTGGGTGAGACAAGGCTCCATGTGACCACTGGGTGAGACAAGGCTCCATGTGACCACTGGGTGAGACAAGGCTCCATGTGACCACTGGGTGAGACAAGGCTCCATGTAACCACTGGGTGAGACAAGGCTCCATGTAACCACTGGGTGAGCTGCAAGGCTCCATGTGACCACTGGGTGAGACAAGGCTCCATGTAATACATGTGACCACTGGGTGAGACAAGGCTCCATGTGACCACTGGGTGAGACAAGGCTCCATGTGACCACTGGGTGAGACAAGGCTCCATGTAATACATGTGACCACTGGGTGAGACAAGGCTCCATGTGACCACTGGGTGAGACAAGGCTCCATGTGACCACTGGGTGAGACAAGGCTGACCCATGTGACCACTGGGTGAGACAAGGCTCCATGGACCACTGGGTGAGACAAGGCTCCATGTAATACATGTGACCACTGGGTGAGACAAGGCTCCATGTAACCACTGGGTGAGACAAGGCTCCATGTAACCACTGGGTGAGACAAGGCTCCATGTAATACATGTGACCACTGGGTGAGGCAAGGCTCCATGCTTGTAACCACAGCATTGGTTCAGCTGTAATATGTGTTCTGGAATCCACCATTGGGTATCAGATCATGCTATCATCCACTGACAGCCATTCCTGCATGGGTGCTTTATACTATGTTCTGGAATCACAGCATTGATCTTTGGCTGTCAACCACTAAACTGAGGCCATTATTGGAATCACAGCGATTCATGCATTGCATCTGAAATGCTTTCTTTGTGTACTCATGTGTTCTGTGAATCACAACAGAGCTACCCAGATGTGGACCCATGTGGTCTGAGATCCACACTCAGATACATGCACTTGTCTGGGTGGAGTAGAGACATTTCAATGGTGATCTACTAGGGTGTGTTCTGGAAACATCCATTTGGGGCTGTTACTACACATTCTGGAATCAGCATTGGGGCTGTATACTATGTGTTCTGGAATCACAGCATTGGGGCTGTATACTATGTGTTCTGGAATCACAGCATTGGGGCTGTATACTATGTGTTCTGGAATCACAGCATTGGGGCTGTATACTATGTGTTCTGGAATCACAGCATTGGGGCTGTATACTATGTGTTCTGGAATCACAGCATTAGGGCTGTATACTATGTGTTCTGGAATCACAGCATTGGGGCTGTATACTATGTGTTCTGGAATCACAGCATTGGGGCTGTATACTATGTGTTCTGGAATCACAGCATTGGGGCTGTATACTATGTGTTCTGGAATCACAGCATTGGGGCTGTATACTATGTGTTCTGGAATCACAGCATTGGGGCTGTATACTATGTGTTTTGGAACCACAGCATTGGCAGGCCTCTTCGATCGTTTGAACACTCAATCTTTATTTTTGACCACTTGCAGCTTTGCCCTTAGCTCTTCTGACTGGACCCCCTGGTGAGTAGAGGCCCTTGGCTCTTCTGACTGGACCCTCTGGTGAGTAGAGGCCCTTAGCTCTTCTGACTGGACCCTCTGGTGAGTAGAGGCCCTTGGCTCTTCTGACTGGACCCTCTGGTGAGTAGAGGCCCTTAGCTCTTTTGACTGGACCCCTATGGCTTGTAGAGGCCCTTAGCTCTTCTGACTGGACCCTCTTGTGAGTAGAGGCCCTTAGCTTTTCTGACTGCACCCTCTGGTGAGTAGAGGCCCTTAGCTCTTCTGATTGGACCCTCTGGTGAGTAGAGGCCCTTAACTCTTCTGACTGGACCCTCTGGTGAGTAGAGGCCCTTAGCTCTTCTGACTGGACCCTCTTGTGAGTACTTGAGGCCCTTAGCTCTTCTGACTGGACCCTCTGGTGAGTAGAGGCCCTTAGCTCTTCTGACTGGACCCTCTGGTGAGTAGAGGCCCTTAGCTCTTCTGACTGGACCCTCTGGTGAGTAGAGGCCCTTGGCTCTTCTGACTGGACCCTCTGGTGAGTAGAGGCCCTTAGCTCTTCTGACTGGACCCTCTGGTGAGTAGAGGCCCTTAGCTCTTCTGACTGGACCCTCTGGTGAGTAGAGGCCCTTAGCTCTTCTGATTGGACCCTCTGGTGAGTAGAGGCCCTTAGCTCTTCTGACTGGACCCTGGTGGATGGTAGAGCGGGGGGGTGAGGGGTAGGTCATCATCACTGATAACGTTGTTCCTGTCATGATCTGTTTGTGATATGTTCAGCATATACATTCAACAGCCTGGCTGGCAAATGGCCTGTCTCCCCCTCATAGTCCATATCTGACCCATCGCCATCACAATCACGGAGGACAGCATCTTTCTCATTTTGAGGGATAACTGCAATGTTGCCTTGTCTGGGCCGTCACCTAGATCCAACATATCCAGAACTGGACTCAAAGTCAAACTAAAAGAAAGAACAGAGTAGAAGAACAAGAACTATGTGTAGAACTATGTATGTGTATCAGTATGTGTAGAACTATGTATGTGTATCAGTATGTGTAGAACTATGTATGTGTATCAGTATGTGTAGAACTATGTATGTGTATCAGTATGTGTATCAGTATGTGTATCAGTATGTGTATCAGTATGTGTATCAGTATGTGTATCAGTATGTGTATCAGTATGTGTAGAACTATGTATGTGTATCAGTATGTGTAGAACTATGTATGTGTATCAGTATGTGTAGAACTATGTATGTGTATCAGTATGTGTAGAACTATGTATGTGTATCAGTATGTGTATCAGTATGTGTATCAGTATGTGTATCAGTATGTGTATCAGTATGTGTATCAGTATGTGTAGAACTATGTATGTGTATCAGTATGTGTAGAACTATGTATGTGTATCAGTATGTGTAGAACTATGTATGTGTATCAGTATGTGTAGAACTATGTATGTGTATGTGTATCAGTATGTGTATCAGTATGTGTATCAGTATGTGTAGAACTATGTATGTGTATCAGTATGTGTAGAACTATGTATGTATGTGTATCAGTATGTGTAGAACTATGTATGTGTATCAGTATGTGTATCAGTATGTGTATCAGTATGTGTAGAACTATGTATGTGTATCAGTATGTGTATCAGTATGTGTAGAACTATGTATGTGTATCAGTATGTGTATCAGTATGTGTATCAGTATGTGTATCAGTATGTGTAGAACTATGTATGTGTATCAGTATGTGTATCAGTATGTGTATCAGTATGTGTATCAGTATGTGTATCAGTATGTGTATCAGTATGTGTAGAACTATGTATGTGTATCAGTATGTGTATCAGTATGTGTATCAGTATGTGTAGAACTATGTATGTGTATCAGTATGTGTAGAACTATGTATGTGTATCAGTATGTGTATCAGTATGTGTAGAACTATGTATGTGTATCAGTATGTGTATCAGTATGTGTATCAGTATGTGTAGAACTATGTATGTGTATCAGTATGTGTAGAACTATGTATGTGTATCAGTATGTGTAGAACTATGTATGTGTATCAGTATGTGTAGAACTATGTATGTGTATCAGTATGTGTAGAACTATGTATGTGTATCAGTATGTGTAGAACTATGTATGTGTATCAGTATGTGTAGAACTATGTATGTGTATCAGTATGTGTAGAACTATGTCTGTGTATCAGTATGTGTAGAACTATGTATGTGTATCAGTATGTGTATCAGTATGTGTATCAGTATGTGTATCAGTATGTGTATCAGTATGTGTAGAACTATGTATGTGTATCAGTATGTGTAGTAATCATGTATGTGTATCAGTATGTGTAGAACTATGTATGTGTATCAGTATGTGTATCAGTATGTGTAGAACTATGTATGTGTATCAGTATGTGTATCAGTATGTGTAGAACTATGTCTGTGTATCAGTATGTGTAGAACTATGTCTGTGTATCAGTATGTGTAGAACTATGTATGTGTATCAGTATGTGTAGAACTATGTCTGTGTATCAGTATGTGTAGAACTATGTATGTGTATCAGTATGTGTAGAACTATGTATGTGTATCAGTATGTGTAGAACTATGTATGTGTATCAGTATGTGTAGAACTATGTCTGTGTATCAGTATGTGTATCAGTATGTGTAGAACTATGTATGTGTATCAGTATGTGTATCAGTATGTGTATAACTATGTATGTGTATCAGTATGTGTAGATGTGTACAGTATGTGTATCAGTATGTGTATCAGTATGTGTATCATGTATGTGTATCAGTATGTGTATCAGTATGTGTATCAGTATGTGTAGAACTATGTATGTGTATCAGTATGTGTAGAACTAGATGCACTGTGTATCAGTATGTGTATCAGTATGTGTAGAACTATGTCTGTGTATCAGTATGTGTAGAACTAGATGCACTGTGTATCAGTATGTGTTTACCTAGAGGCACTGTGTATCAGTATGTGTATAACTATGTATGTGTATCAGTATGTGTATCAGTATGTGTATCAGTATGTGTAGAACTATGTATGTGTATCAGTATGTGTAGAACTATGTATGTGTATCAGTATGTGTAGAACTATGTATGTGTATCAGTATGTGTATCAGTATGTGTATCTATGTATGTGTATCAGTATGTGTATCAGTATGTGTATCAGTATGTGTATCAGTATGTGTAGAACTATGTATGTGTATCAGTATGTGTATCAGTATGTGTATCAGTATGTGTATCAGTATGTGTATCAGTATGTGTATCAGTATGTGTATAACTATGTATGTGTATCAGTATGTGTATAACTATGTATGTGTATCAGTATGTGTATAACTATGTATGTGTATCAGTATGTGTAGAACTAGAGGCACTGTGTATCAGTATGTGTAGAACTATGTACTGTGTATCAGTATGTGTAGAACTATGTACTGTGTATCAGTATGTCAGTATGTGTATCAGTATGTGTATAACTAGTATGTGTATCAGTATGTGTAGAACTATGTCTGTGTATCAGTATGTGTATAACTATGTATGTGTATCAGTATGTGTAGAACTATGTATGTGTATCAGTATGTGTATCAGTATGTGTAGAACTATGTCTGTGTATCAGTATGTGTAGAACTATGTATGTGTATCAGTATGTGTATCAGTATGTGTATAACTATGTATGTGTATCAGTATGTGTAGAACTATGTATGTGTATCAGTATGTGTAGAACTATGTCTGTGTATCAGTATGTGTAGAACTATGTATGTGTATCAGTATGTGTAGAACTATGTATGTGTATCAGTATGTGTAGAACTATGTATGTGTATCAGTATGTGTAGAACTATGTATGTGTATCAGTATGTGTAGAACTATGTATGTGTATCAGTATGTGTAGAACTATGTATGTGTATCAGTATGTGTATCAGTATGTGTAGAACTATGTATGTGTATCAGTATGTGTAACTATGTATGTGTGAACTATGTATGTGTATGTGTATCAGTATGTGTAGAACTATGTATGTGTATCAGTATGTGTAGAACATGTATGTGTATCAGTATGTGTAGAACTATGTCTGTGTATCAGTATGTGTAGAACTATGTATGTGTATCAGTATGTGTAGAACTACTGTGTATCAGTATGTGTAGAACTATGTCTGTGTATCAGTATGTGTATAACTATGTACTGTGTATCAGTATGTGTAGAACTATGTGTCAGTATGTGTATCAGTATGTGTATAACTAGAGGCACTGTGTATCAGTATGTGTATATGTATGTGTATCAGTATGTGTTTAACTATGCACTGTGTATCAGTATGTGTATAACTAGAGGCACTGTGTATCAGTATGTGTAGAACTATGCACTGTGTATCAGTATGTGTATACCTAGAGGCACTGTGTATCAGTATGTGTAGAACTAGAGGCACTGTGTATCAGTATGTGTATACCTAGAGGCACTGTGTATCAGTATGTGTATACCTATGTATCAGTATGTGTATCAGTATGTGTATCAGTATGTGTATCAGTATGTGTATACTAGAGGCACTGTGTATCAGTATGTGTATCAGTATGTGTATCAGTATGTGTATAGTACTGTGTGTACTAGTATGTGTATCAGTATGTGTATAACTAGAGGCACTGTGTATCAGTATGTGTAACTAGTATGTGTATCAGTATGTGTATCAGTATGTGTAGAACAGTATGTGTATCAGTATGTGTATCAGTATGTGTATAACTATGTCTGTGTATCAGTATGTGTAGAACTATGTATGTGTATCAGTATGTGTTTAACTAGAGGCACTGTGTATCAGTATGTGTATCAGTATGTGTATCAGTATGTGTTTACCTAGAGGCACTGTGTATCAGTATGTGTATAACTAGATGCACTGTGTATCAGTATGTGTTTACCTAGAGGCACTGTGTATCAGTATGTGTTTAACTAGAGGCACTGTGTATCAGTATGTGTTTACCTAGAGGCACTGTGTATCAGTATGTGTTTACCTAGAGGCACTGTGTATCAGTATGTGTATCAGTATGTGTTTACCTAGCACTGTGTATCAGTATGTGTATCAGTATGTGTTTACCTAGAGGCACTGTGTATCAGTATGTGTATCAGTATGTGTATCAGTATGTGTTTACCTAGAGGCACTGTGTATCAGTATGTGTATACCTAGAGGCACTGTGTATCAGTATGTGTTTACCTAGAGGCACTGTGTATCAGTATGTGTTTAACTAGATGCACTGTGTATCAGTATGTGTTTACCTAGAGGCACTGTGTATCAGTATGTGTTTACCTAGAGGCACTGTGTATCAGTATGTGTAGAACTATGTCTGTGTATCAGTATGTGTAGAACTATGTCTGTGTATCAGTATGTGTAGAACTATGTATGTGTATCAGTATGTGTAGAACTATGTATGTGTATCAGTATGTGTAGAACTATGTATGTGTATCAGTATGTGTATACCTAGAGGCACTGTGTATCAGTATGTGTATCAGTATGTGTATAACTATGCACTGTGTATCAGTATGTGTAGAACTATGTGTATCAGTATGTGTATCAGTATGTGTATCAGTATGTGTAGTAACTATGTATGTGTATCAGTATGTGTATGTTAACTAGAACTATGTATGTGTATCAGTATGTGTATAGAGGCACTGTGTATCAGTATGTGTACTATGCACTGTGTATCAGTATGTTATACCTAGAGGCACTGTGTATCAGTATGTGTTTACCTAGAGGCACTGTGTATCAGTATGTGTTTAACTAGAGGCACTGTGTATCAGTATGTGTTTAACTAGAGGCACTGTGTATCAGTATGTGTTTAACTAGAGGCACTGTGTATCAGTATTTACCTAGAGGCACTGTGTATCAGTATGTGTATAACTATGTCTGTGTATCAGTATGTGTATCAGTATGTGTATCAGTATGTGTATAACTAGGCATGTGTATCAGTATGTGTAGAACTATGTATGTGTATCAGTATGTGTATAACTATGTACTGTGTATCAGTATGTGTAGAACTATGTATGTGTATCAGTATGTGTATCAGTATGTGTTTACCTAGAGGCACTGTGTATCAGTATGTGTTTAACTAGAGGCACTGTGTATCAGTATGTGTAGAACTATGTCTGTGTATCAGTATGTGTAGAACTATGTATGTGTATCAGTATGTGTATAACTATGTACTGTGTATCAGTATGTGTAGAACTATGTATGTGTATCAGTATGTGTAGAACTATGTATGTGTATCAGTATGTGTAGAACTATGTCTGTGTATCAGTATGTGTATACCTAGAGGCACTGTGTATCAGTATGTGTAGAACTATGTATGTGTATCAGTATGTGTATAACTATGTCTGTGTATCAGTATGTGTATAACTATGTCTGTGTATCAGTATGTGTATAACTATGTATGTGTATCAGTATGTGTATACCTAGAGGCACTGTGTATCAGTATGTGTTTACCTAGAGGCACTGTGTATCAGTATGTGTTTACCTAGAGGCACTGTGTATCAGTATGTGTATACCTAGAGGCACTGTGTATCAGTATGTGTATACCTAGAGGCACTGTGTATCAGTATGTGTATACCTAGAGGCATGTGTATCAGTATGTGTATACCTAGAGGCACTGTGTATCAGTATGTGTATCAGTATGTGTATCAGTATGTGTATCAGTATGTCTGTGTATCAGTATGTGTATACCTAGAGGCACTGTGTATCAGTATGTGTATACCTAGAGGCACTGTGTATCAGTATGTGTATACCTAGAGGCACTGTGTATCAGTATGTGTAGAACTATGTCTGTGTATCAGTATGTGTATCAGTATGTGTATAACTATGTATGTGTATCAGTATGTGTAGAACTATGTCTGTGTATCAGTATGTGTATACCTAGAGGCACTGTGTATCAGTATGTGTATCAGTATGTGTATCAGTATGTGTATCAGTATGTGTATAACAGTACTGTGTATCAGTATGTATGTGTATCAGTATGTGTAGAACTATGTATGTGTATCAGTATGTGTAGAACTATGTATGTGTATCAGTATGTGAGAACTGTGTATCAGTATGTGTATCAGTATCAGTGTTTACCTAGAGGCACTGTGTATCAGTATGTGTTTACTAGAGGCACTGTGTATCAGTATGTGTTTTACCTAGAGGCACTGTGTATCAGTATGTGTATAACTAGAGGCACTGTGTATAACTAGTACTGTGTATCAGTATGTGTTTACCTAGAGGCACACAGTATGTGTATCAGTATGTGTTTACCTAGAGGCACTGTGTATCAGTATGTGTATCAGTATGTGTATCAGTATGTGTATCAGTATGTGTATCAGTATGTGTTTACCTAGAGGCACTGTGTATCAGTATGTGTATACCTAGAGGCACTGTGTATCAGTATGTGTTTACCTAGAGGCACTGTGTATCAGTATGTGTTTACTAGAGGCACTGTGTATCAGTATGTGTTTACCTAGAGGCACTGTGTATCAGTATGTGTTTACCTAGATGCACTGTGTATCAGTATGTGTATAACTAGAGGCACTGTGTATCAGTATGTGTTTACCTAGATGCACTGTGTATCAGTATGTGTTTACCTAGAGGCACTGTGTATCAGTATGTGTATACCTAGAGGCACTGTGTATCAGTATGTGTATCAGTATGTGTATACCTAGAGGCACTGTGTATCAGTATGTGTATCAGTATGTGTAGAACTATGTATGTGTATCAGTATGTGTAGAACTATGTATGTGTATCAGTATGTGTATAACTAGATGCACTGTGTATCAGTATGTGTATACCTAGAGGCACTGTGTATCAGTATGTGTATCAGGCACTGTGTATCAGTATGTGTATACTAGAGGCACTGTGTATCAGTATGTGTATCAGTATGTGTATCAGTATGTGTATACCTAGAGGCACTGTGTATCAGTATGTGTATACCTAGAGGCATGTGTATCCTAGAACTAGAGGCACTGTGTATCAGTATGTGTATACCTAGAGGCACTGTGTATCAGTATGTGTTTACCTAGAGGCACTGTGTATCAGTATGTGTTTAACTAGAGGCACTGTGTATCAGTATGTGTATACCTAGAGGCACTGTGTATCAGTATGTGTATCACTGTGTATCAGTATGTGTATACCTAGAGGCACTGTGTATCAGTATGTGTATACCAGTATGTGTATCAGTATGTGTATCAGTATGTGTATATCAGTATGTGTTTAACTAGAGGCACTGTGTATCAGTATGTGTATACCAGCACTGTGTATCAGTATGTGTTTACCTAGAGGCACTGTGTATCAGTATGTGTATCAGGTATGTGTATCAGTATGTGTATAGGCACTGTGTATCAGTACTGTGTATCAGTATGTGTATACCTAGAGGCACTGTGTATCAGTATGTGTATACCTAGAGGCACTGTGTATCAGTATGTGTTTACCTAGAGGCACTGTGTATCAG
Organism: Oncorhynchus tshawytscha; assembly: GCF_018296145.1. Lineage (NCBI taxonomy): Eukaryota > Metazoa > Chordata > Actinopteri > Salmoniformes > Salmonidae > Oncorhynchus > Oncorhynchus tshawytscha. The sequence continues at coordinate 350,775 of NW_024609728.1, forward strand.
TATGTATCAGTATGTGTTACCTAGAGGCACTGTGTATCAGTATGTGTATCTAGAGGCACTGTGTATCAGTATGTGTTTACCTAGAGGCACTGTGTATCAGTATGTGTATACCTAGAGGCACTGTGTATCAGTATGTGTACCTAGAGGCACTGTGTATCAACTATGAGGCACTGTGTATCAGTATGTGTATACCTAGAGGCACTGTGTATCAGTATGTGTTTACCTAGAGGCACTGTGTATCAGTATGTGTATACCTAGAGGCACTGTGTATCAGTATGTGTATACCTAGAGGCACTGTGTATCAGTATGTGTATACCTAGAGGTGTGTATCAGTATGTGTTTACCTAGAGGCACTGTGTATCAGTATGTGTTTACCTAGAGGCACTGTGTATCAGTATGTGTATACCTAGAGGCACTGTGTATCAGTATGTGTATACCTAGAGGCACTGTGTATCAGTATGTGTATACCTAGAGGCACTGTGTATCAGTATGTGTTTACCTAGAGGCACTGTGTATCAGTATGTGTATCAGTATGTGTATCAGTATGTGTTTACCTAGAGGCACTGTGTATCAGTATGTGTTTAACTAGAGGCACTGTGTATCAGTATGTGTATACCTAGAGGCACTGTGTATCAGTATGTCAGTATGTGTATAACTAGAGGCACTGTGTATCAGTATGTGTAGAACTAGATGTATGTGTATCAGTATGTGTTAACTAGATGCACTGTGTATCAGTATGTGTATATGTGTATAACAGTATGTGTATCAGTATGTGTTTACCTAGAGGCACTGTGTATGTGTATCAGTATGTGTTAGAGGCACCTATGTGTTTACCTAGAGGCACTGTGTATCAGTATGTGTATACCTAGAGGCACTGTGTATCAGTATGTGTAGAACCTAGAGGCACTGTGTATCAGTGTATCAGTATGTGTTTACCTAGAGGCACTGTGTATCAGTATGTGTATACCTAGAGGCACTGTGTGTATGTGTATCAGTATGTGTATCAGTATGCAGTATGTGTATCAGTATGTGTATACCTAGAGGCACTGTGTATCAGTATGTGTATACCTAGAGGTATGTGTATCAGTATGTGTAGAACTATGTATGTGTATCAGTATGTGTTTAACTAGATGTACTGTGTATCAGTATGTGTATACCTAGAGTACTGTGTATCAGTATGTGTATACCTAGCACTGTGTATCATGTATGTGTATCAGTATGTGTTTACCTAGAGGCACTGTGTATCAGTATGTGTATCAGTATGTGTATCAGTACTGTGTATCAGTATGTGTATCAGTATGTGTTTACCTAGAGGCACTGTGTATGTATGTGTTTACCTAGAGGCACTGTGTATCAGTATGTGTTACCTAGAGGCACTGTGTATCAGTATGTGTTTACCTAGAGGCACTGTGTATCAGTATGTGTATCAGTATGTGTTACCTAGAGGCATGTGTATCAGTATGTGTTTAACTAGATGCACTGTGTATCAGTATGTGTATCAGTATGTGTTACTAGGCACTGTGTATCAGTATGTGTATCAGTAACTAGTATGTGTATCAGTATGTGTATCAACTAGAGCACTGTGTATCAGTATGTGTATACCTAGAGGCACTGTGTATCAGTATGTGTATACCTAGAGGCACTGTGTATCAGTATGTGTTTACCTAGAGGCACTGTGTATCAGTATGTGTTTACCTAGAGGCACTGTGTATCAGTATGTGTATAACTAGAGGCACTGTGTATCAGTATGTGTATAACTAGAGGCACTGTGTATCAGTATGTGTATAACTAGAGGCACTGTGTATCAGTATGTGTTTACCTAGAGGCACTGTGTATCAGTATGTGTATAACTAGAGGCACTGTGTATCAGTATGTGTTTACCTAGAGGCACTGTGTATCAGTATGTGTTTACCTAGATGCACTGTGTATCAGTATGTGTATAACTAGAGGCACTGTGTATCAGTATGTGTTTACCTAGAGGCACTGTGTATCAGTATGTGTTTAACTAGAGGCACTGTGTATCAGTATGTGTACCTAGAGGCACTGTGTATCAGTATGTGTTTCTAGAGGCACTGTGTATCAGTATGTGTATACCTAGAGGCACTGTGTATCAGTATGTGTTTAACTAGAGGCACTGTGTATCAGTATGTGTATAACTATAGGCACTGTGTATCAGTATGTGTATACCTAGATGCACTGTGTATCAGTATGTGTATAACTAGAGGCACTGTGTATCAGTATGTGTTTACCTAGAGGCACTGTGTATCAGTATGTGTTTACCTAGAGGCACTGTGTATCAGTATGTGTATCAGTATGTGTAGAACTATGTATGTGTATCAGTATGTGTAGAACTATGTATGTGTATCAGTATGTGTATCAGTATGTGTATACCTAGAGGCACTGTGTATCAGTATGTGTAGAACTATGCATGTGTATCAGTATGTGTAGAACAGTATGTGTATCAGTATGTGTTTAACTAGGCACTGTGTATCAGTATGTGTAGAACTATGTCTGTGTATCAGTATGTGTATCAGTTAACTAGAGGCACTGTGTATCAGTATGTGTATATAGAGGCACTGTGTATCAGTATGTGTTTACCTAGAGGCACTGTGTATCAGTATGTGTATAACTAGAGGCACTGTGTATCAGTATGTGTAACTAGAGGCACTGTGTATCAGTATGTGTAGAACTATGTATGTGTATCAGTATGTGTATAACTAGAGGCACTGTGTATCATGTATGTGCACTGTGTATCAGTATGTGTATACCTATGTGAGGCACTGTGTATCAGTATGTGTTTAACTATGCACTGTGTATCAGTATGTGTATCAGTATGTGTCAGTATGTGTTTACCTAGATGCACTGTGTATCAGTATGTGTATAACTATGCACTGTGTATCAGTATGTGTTTAACTAGAGGCACTGTGTATCAGTATGTGTATACCTATGCACTGTGTATCAGTATGTGTATAACTAGAGGCACTGTGTATCAGTATGTGTTAACTAGAGGCACTGTGTATCAGTATGTGTATCAGTATGTGTAGAACTAGGCACTGTGTATCAGTATGTGTATCAGTATGTGTAGAACTATGCACTGTGTATCAGTATGTGTTTAACTAGGCACTGTGTATCAGTATGTGTATCAGTATGTGTACCTGTGTATCAGTATGTGTTTAACTATGCACTGTGTATCAGTATGTGTAGAACTATGAGGCACTGTGTATCAGTATGTGTAGAACTATGTCTGTGTATCAGTATGTGTATCAGTATGTATCAGTATGTGTATACCTAGAGGCACTGTGTATCAGTATGTGTAGAACTATGCACTGTGTATCAGTATGTGTATGTGTATAACTATGTATGTGTATCAGTATGTGTAGAACTATGCACTGTGTATCAGTATGTGTATAACTAGATGCACTGTGTATCAGTATGTGTATAACTATGCACTGTGTATCAGTATGTGTATAACTATGCACTGTGTATGTGTATAACTAGATGCACTGTGTATCAGTATGTGTATAACTATGTATGTGTATCAGTATGTGTATAACTATGCACTGTGTATCAGTATGTGTAGAACTATGTATGTGTATCAGTATGTGTAGAACTATGTATGTGTGTATAACTATGTACTGTGTATCAGTATGTGTATAACTAGAGGCACTGTGTATCAGTATGTGTATCTATGTACTGTGTATCAGTATGTGTATAACTAGATGTATGTGTATCAGTATGTGTAGAACTAGATGCACTGTGTATCAGTATGTGTAGAACTATGTATGTGTATCAGTATGTGTAGAACTATGCACTGTGTATCAGTATGTGTAGAACTATGTATGTGTATCAGTATGTGTAGAACTATGTACTGTGTATCAGTATGTGTATCAGTATGTGTATCTATGTATGTGTATCAGTATGTGTATCTATGTATGTGTATCAGTATGTCAGTATGTGAACTAGATGCACTGTGTATCAGTATGTGTAGAACTATGTCAGTATGTGTATCAGTATGTGTAGAACTATGTATGTGTATCAGTATGTGTATAACTATGTATGTGTATCAGTATGTGTAGAACTATGTATGTGTATCAGTATGTGTAGAACTATGTATGTGTATCAGTATGTGTAGAACTATGTCTGTGTATCAGTATGTGTAGAACTATGTGTATCAGTATGTGTAGAACTATGTATGTGTATCAGTATGTGTAGAACTATGTATGTGTATCAGTATGTGTAGAACTATGTATGTGTATCAGTATGTGTAGAACTATGTATGTGTATCAGTATGTGTAGAACTATGTATGTGTATCAGTATGTGTAGAACTATGTCTGTGTATCAGTATGTGTAGAACTATGTATGTGTATCAGTATGTGTAGAACTATGTATGTGTATCAGTATGTGTATCAGTATGTGTAGAACTATGTATGTGTATCAGTATGTGTAGAACTATGTATGTGTATCAGTATGTGTAGAACTATGTATGTGTATCAGTATGTGTAGAACTATGTCTGTGTATCAGTATGTGTATAACTATGTATGTGTATCAGTATGTGTATCAGTATGTGTATCAGTATGTGTTTAACTAGAGGCACTGTGTATCAGTATGTGTATAACTAGAGGCACTGTGTATCAGTATGTGTATACCTAGAGGCACTGTGTATCAGTATGTGTATCAGTATGTGTATAACTATACCCAGTGGCACTGTGTATCAGTATGTGTATCAGTACTACCTAGTATGGCACTGTGTATCAGTATGTGTATACCTAGAGGCACTGTGTATCAGTATGTGTTTACCTAGAGGCACTGTGTATCAGTATGTGTAGTATGTGTATACCTAGAGGCATGTGTATCAGTATGTGTATACCTAGAGGCACTGTGTATCAGTATGTGTAGAACTATGT
>NW_024609729.1:0-160000 GCF_018296145.1 Oncorhynchus tshawytscha
GATTGGGGATCATACTTAGGCAGCTTTTTCCCACCTGTTGGTTGTGGGATCTTGTTTGTGTATAGTTGCCTTGAGCACTGCATAGCTTCACGTTCGTTTGGTTCTTTATTGTTTTTTGCCGGTTCACGTCATAAAGATGATAAACCCAAACCACGCTGCATTGTGGTCCGATTCTTACATCAACGTTTGTGACAGGCTGGGCTTCTGTGTAGCACTTTTTAGGCACAACTTTAACTTCTATTGTATTTTTCTATTATATAATTGAATGGTATCAGCCACTATTTGAGAGGGAGAAAACCTGTGTATTCTGCATCAGGATCAGGGATCTCCTGTTGTGTACGGGACACCACACATTAAGGTATGACAACACTGACATGTTTGCCAAGGTAGCCTTATTACCACCAGACAAAATGCTGTGATCAAGGCAAAGGGTGGCGACTTTGAAAAATCTCAAATCTAAAATATATTTTGATTTGTTTAACACTTCTTTGGTTACTACATGATTCCATATGTGTTATTTCATAGTATTGATGTCTTCACTATTGTTCGACAAAGTAGCTAATAATAAACATAAAGTAAAAAACCCTGGAATGAGTAGGTGTGTACAAACTTTTGACTGGTAATGTATATATTTTTACTCATGTTTCTTGTATCTCTCAGATATAGGAGAGACACTGTTGTTCCATAAAGTTAATATGTTATTCAATGCTTTTGTATGGGATAATATCAGTAATACAGAAAAATATTTTTCATCCAAAAACATTTTTATATATATATTTGATATTTTGATACTCTGATTTGTAAACATTACAGTTTTTTTCGATTGCTAAACGACAGTGGACACAACTGGAGTCACATGTGCAAAACTCTAACTACAGTCTGCACAGCAGCAGTTCATGTGGACAAAACTCTAGTTCGTTTTTCATTGCTTGAACACAGTTTTCAAAACTCTACACACTTATCCCATGACTTTAACCACAACCTGCACAACACTGTGGATTTACAGCACTTTGTTCAAATGCTAACACACTGCTGTCAAAACTGTGAACCACACATTCAAAACGGAATAGATTTCAGCCTTGTGCCTTTCAAACACTGCTGAATGCAATTTCAGCTGAAAGGCTAAGCAGGTGTCTTGTTTTAGACTTGTTAGTGAACACACACACATATTACAGTATATATAGGTAGAGCTCAGAAAGACTCATTTTGGAAATGGAACAAGGAAGATGGGTTCGTGGAGGGAGAGGGCGGATGCGTGGAGGAAGACAAAGAAGACAAAGAGCTGTTATTTCAGATGAAATAAGGGCTACACTTATAGACCATGTCGTGAACCATGGTCTCTCATTGAGAGAGGCAGGGTTGAGGGTGCAACCCAATCTGCAAAGATCCACAGTGGCATCTGTAATGCGAATTTTCCATCATGCAAACAGGTGAGAGTTACATCCTTTGTAAATGAAAACATTACAGGAATCTATTTTGTATTGCAATTATAGAATATTTACACAGATATACATTACATTAAGTTTGACTGTAAAATATATTTTTACAACAGGACCCAAAGGCTGCCCCCAACAGGGGGAAGAGGAAAAATATTTTCAGATGCGCAGGAAAATGCTATTGTTGACATGGTTGTTGTCAACAATGCAATAAAACTGCGGGAGATTCAAGATAGAGTGCTAGCTGATAATGATATATTTGAAAATGTTAATTCTGTCAGCACAACAACTATTGCTCGAGTCCTAAAGAAACACCAAGTTACAATGAAACAGTTATACACTGTACCGTTTGAGAGAAACAGTGAACGGGTAAAAGAGCAAAGATACCAATATGTCCAGGTAAGACGTCTGAGGTTACGTACACAGCTATACAAAATATTTACAGTAAAAAAAAAACACTAGCATTTCTACAGTAAAACTGTGCACTTACTGTTTTTCAGAGAGTAATGGAGGTGGAAGCACTGGAAAGACCACATTCATTTGTATTTATCGATGAAGCTGGATTTAACCTTGCCAAAACACGGCACAGAGGAAGGAATGTTATAGGTCAAAGGGCCACTGTGGAGGTTCCAGGCCAAAGGGGGGAAATATCACCATGTGTGCTGCAATGGCCAATGATGGTTTGCTTCTCAACACACCACTCATTGGCCCATACAACACAGAAAGGCTTATAGCTTTCCTAGAACAGCTCTATGCTCAGCTAGTGTCAGCAGAACAGGGGAGCCAGTAAGAAACCCCCAAGTTTTTGTCATAGTTTGCGATAACGTTGCTTTTCACCACTCTGCAGCTGTCACAGATTGGTTTGCAGCACATCACAGATTTATGGTTTTGTACCTGCCTGCATATTCACCCTTCCTCAACCCAATAGAGGAGTTTTTCTCTGCCTGGAGGTGGAAAGTGTTTGGTCACCACCCACATGACCAAATGTCTCTTTTGGAAGCCATGCGTGCCGGATGTGAGGACACGAGTCCAGAGGACTGCCAGGGATGGATAAGGCACTCCAGAAGGTTCTTCCCAGGTGCATGGCAAGAGAAAACATTAGATGTGATGTTGAAGAAAACCTGTGGCCTGATGCTAGAGAGAGGCAGGATTAGCCCCTCAATTATTTGTTCGAATTACAGTATGTACTTTTAGTTTCTACCTTTTTTTTCTCATTACTGTAATTCCGTAAATTACTACAGACTATTGAAGCAAACGGCTAATTTTCATTTACCTTAAAGAATTGTTATGTTCTAAAAATTGTAATAAATCATGTGAAATAATGTCACTCTTTTCTTTGAAGAAAATATTACTTTGTATGAAGTCACTGAAATTGTTCAAACTCTAAAGATGAAAAGTTTGTATTTTCTGTATTGGTGTTTGATGCTAGTGTTTTTACTCTCAGTGTGTTCTGAGTGACAGTGTGTGTTATCTCAGTGAGGGTTGTGCATAGTGTTTGGCTGCACTGAGCGTGTTTTGAGCCATGTGTTAAGAGTTGTGTTGCTTGGAATGAGTTTTGCAGGTGATGTGAACTGTTTAGCTCAGGTGACTGTTGGTAGTGCAGACTGTAGTTAGAGTTTTGCACATGTGACTCCAGTTGTGCCCACTGTCGTTTATCAATCGAAAAAAACTGTAAGTGAATGTAAATTGTCTTATGAAGATATCACATGTGCTGTAGTCTACCTGTAAGTACAAACCTATACTGCATTCACTACGCAATTCGAGAGAACCTAGAATCCGTAAAATGAATACTGTGTATGTCTGAAGCCCATATGATTTGATTATGTACGGTGAAAGAGTCAGGCCTTGCAGGTGGCTGGGTTAACCTGTGGCTGGGACAGAAAGGTGCTGAGTGAAATGAGTGATGATGCTTCCATTTCATTTCTGCTCAGGCCAAAATGCAAATCTCTGAGCAGGATGGAATTGCATCTCTGTGTATGTGTATGTGTACGCGTGTATGTGTATGCATGTATGTGTGTGTGTGTGTGTGTGTGTGTGTGTGTGTGTGTGTGTGTGTGTGTGTGTGTGTGTGTGTGTGTGTGTGTGTGTGTGTGTGTGTGTGTGTGTGTGTGTGTGTGTGTGTGTGTGTGTGTGTGTGTGTGTGTGTGTGTGTGTGTGTGTGTGTGTGTGTGTGTGTGTGTGTGTGTGTGTGTGTGTGTGTGCATGTGCATGTTTTTTAAATCTGTGTTTTGTTCATGATAATGTTTTGATAGGATTTCTAGTAAAATAAAATCACCTGCTGTAAACGCAACATATGATGGAGCTCAATTCATCAAGGCACACAGATGTGTGTATGTAAATAATGCACGTGACTTGTTAGGAAGAACACAGGACAGAGAGCTTTGTCTAAAGTCACTCATACATGTACGCGTGGTTTCATCGGGTTGGACACAGCCTTCTGCAGGAGAGAAAACCACGGATATTGTGAATCAAGGTCTGAGTTACCAAAACAACTCAAGTAGGTTATTTTACATTTTAACATCACTGAGAATGTTATCTCAGGCTAATTGTTTTAAATGTCCTCTTTATGTTTTCATTCGGACATTTTGAGACAATGAACAATACTTGACATAACAGTAGACCTATCTATAACAAAGTATGTTTATGTATGTTTGAATCAGTATATTGCATCAGTATTTTGTCAATAATATTATTACAAATATATTATTAATATATAATGAAAAGTCATTAATCGTGTAATTTCCCTTCTCTCATTTCTCAGTGTGCTCAGATATTATTCCACAAGGATGAACGACTCTTCAGGAAATCAAACTTACCTTGACAACTGGGATGTTTGCTTTGACCAGGGCTATGCTGTTCTAATGCTGTCCAGGCCCTGTGCTTCGTTCTGGGGATGCCAGCTCTGGTCTGGTGCCTCTGGCTCTCTCTGACTGGAAGTCTCTCTGGAGGTGTCAAACCAACCCAGATCTTCCCTATTAACCTGTTTGTAGTGGAGCTGGTGTTCTGTGTTGAGGGTCTACTAGATGTGATCAGCTATCTACTCATCCAGAACATCACGTTGCTGCAGGCAGTGTATTTTTTATATTTCCTCTCCTGCACCTGCAGGCCCCTGATCCAGAGCTGCATCTGTGTGGAGAGATACCTGGCGGTGGTCCATCCTGTGGCTTTCCTCAAGTACAGACTCCGGAGGTACAGGGTGGTGTGTTCAACCATGGTCTGGCTGTTGTCACTTACTTATGCATGTTCTTCTATTCCTTTAATTGGTCATGTAGAAATTGCAGTTAATGTGCTCATTGGTGTCTATTGCCTTGGAGTGACCGTCATTTCTCTCTGCTGCTTCTTCATCCTGCGTGTGCTGAAGCAGCCTGGTCCAGGAGAGGTAGAGGGGGGCAGAGGGGGAGTGAAAACACAGGGGACGACAGACCCACATAAGATGAGAGCTTTTGGGATCATCTTAACCAACCTGGTGATCATCTTGGCGAGCTCCATCCCTGTGGTTGTTGGTTGGGCCATCGAGTCGTCCTGCAATGTCTTCCCCCTGTTATTGATTGGTAACATCTTCAGTGTCCTGGTTTCACCCCTGATGCACCTCTACAGGGATATGACAAACTGACAAACTCTCATTGGGAGATGATAGATTGTTGTGTTGAATACGCATTGAATTCAAATTCTTCTGCCTATATCGCGGCGCACACTAAACTCTTTAGAACCTGCAACTGTAGTTAAAACATATAGAGAGACAGCATAGTAATCATTTGTGCAATTTATTAATTTGATCATTTTTTTTGAAGGAGCAGTAGCATTGAGATACATTACGTTTGCTTTATTTATTCCCCTCCTCTACCTCCTCAGGGCTGGGAAAAGCAGGATAACACAACTCTAGAAAGGTTGTCTTAATAAACACAGGTTATTGTTCTGTACCATTCCTTCAAATCATGTTGTTCATGCTATTTAGAGGTTTTGGCATGATTAATAAGTGGTTTATGGTTCATTACAAATTATAATTTATTTTCTTTCCTAATTTTCTGCTAATCAATTACAATATAAATGTCAGATAAAACATGCATACCCACAGTCAGGGCCACTGGAGAAAAAAAACATCACTTTTCCATGATCAACATTTGCATGACAGCCAACATTGTCTTCTAGCTGCTGTAACTGCTTTTGTAAATCAAATGAAAGTTTATTATTTACACAGATTGTCAGATGTCATCGCAGGTGCAGTGGTTTGCTTGTGTATCCACCTCCAACAGTAACATCTAACAATGACAATAGACTTATAGCCAAAACAATTCAATATTGAATGGAAATGGAAACATCAGAACGAGTAATGTCAGGTGTGTATAGACAGTGTGGACAGTATATGAATACAACATGTGTGCAGTAGTAATAATATAGAATGAGCCATGATTAGAATTCAGTATATACATAAAAAGTTGGTATCTTTACTCAGCGCCTCCTCTACCTCCACAGGGCTGGGAAACTGTCCTGCATCAGGGGTTAAAGAGAAGGATTACCACTGTAGGGGAATGGTTGTCTTGCATTTCTTAGGTTATCATTCTGGTCCATTCCTTTTCATTCTTTTTTTAATGTTAAAACTTAGAGGTTTGACATTTTGAGAACAGTAAGGCGTTGTGCGGTAAACTCATCAGTGTGTGTTTTGGAAGAGGTCGATGATTTGTAGTAAAAATACCATTGTATTTGTTTTTATATAATCTCAAATTTGAGATTTACTGTCACCTTACTTTCACAATTCCAACCTATTCCAAACTGTCTTGCTTGGTTTGCCAAAATGTAATCCCGCAAAATATGTACTACTATTTTAAATTTGCTAAATCATACTTTAACTTGTATTTTATCCTGTGTAGGAGTTGCTTCTCTACTATTGAGTGGTGTTCTATATTGAAATGTATTTTTGTATGTTTTAAAAGAAGTGTGGAATAAAGCAAATCTGATTGTTTCAATAATTCTGGTCCCTGTTTCTCTGTCACTTAGGATGTCATCAAATATGAATCCCCCTACAGTGATGTCATATACAGTGCCTTGTAAAAGTATTCACACCCCTTGGCATTTTCCTATTTTGTTGCAATACAACCTGTAATTTAAATCTGATTGTTTCAATAATTCTGGTCCCTGTTTCTCTGTCACTTAGGATGTCATCAAATATGAATCCCCGTTCAGTGATGTCATATACAGTGCCTTGTAAAAGTATTCACACCCCATGGCATTTTCCTATTTTGTTGCATTACAACCTGTAATTTAAATGGATTTTTATTGGGATTGCATGTAATGGACATACACAAAATAGTTCAAATTGGTGAAGAAAAAATGAAAAAAATAACTTACTTCAAAAATGTCTACAAAATAAAATGGCAAAGTGGTGCGTGCATATGTATTCACCCCCTTTTGCTATGAAGCCCCTAAATAAGATCTGGTGCAACCAATTACCTTCAGAAGTCAAATAATTTATAAAATAAAGTCCACCTGTGTGACATCTAAGTGTCACATGATCTCAGCAGATATACACCTGTTCTGAAAGGCCCCAGTGTATGCAACACCACTAAGCAAGGGCACCATCAAGCAAGCGGCACCATGAAAACCAAGGAGCTCTCCAAACAGGTCAGGGACAAAATTGTGGAGAAGTACAGATCGGGGTTGGGGTATAAAAAAATATCTGAAACTTTGAACATTCCAGGGGGCACCATTAAATCCATTATTTAAAAAAAATGGAAAGAACATGGCACCACAACAAACCTGCCAAGAGAGGGCCGCCCACCAAAAGTCACCGACCAGGCAAGGAGGGCATTAATCAGAGAGGCAACAAAGAGACCAAATACAACCCCTAAGGAGCTGCAAAGCTCCACAGCACAGATCGAAGTATCTGTCCATAGGACCTCTTTAAGCCATTCACTCCACAGAGCTGTGCTTTACAGCAGAGTGGCTAGAAAAATACATTGCTTAAAGAAAAAATAAGCAAATACGTTTGGTGTTTGCCAAAAGGCATGTGGGAGACTCCCCAAACATATGGAAGAAGGCACTCTGGTCAGACGAGACGAAAGTGTAGTTTTTTGGCCATCAAGGACATCGCTATGTCTGGCGCAAACCCAACACCTCTCATCACCCCGAGAACACCATCCCTATTTTTAGTGGATCTGAGGAGAGGTGTAACACTTAGTATTAAACAAGTTTTATAATCTCAGGAAGTAAGTTAATACTCATGGATAGACAATGTTATTATTACAAAGTGATTGAAGCTACTTTCTTTTTTCAAGACAATGGAAGAATTTAGTTTTCATTGTACCTTCTGAAGTTTGTTCTTATCGGGGAAGAATAAGCGTCTATACTTCTGTCCAGGGGTTAGGATGTGGCATCCACAGTATGCTTTGAAGAGTAATCAAAACAAGATGACACTCATCTAGACTAGCATGAATTTGAATGATGTATTGACCTTTGAATTGATGTGCATCTGTCATTAAAATAGCCGACGCTAAAGAGATAGTTTGAGAGTCTCTTTATATGCTTCTTGAGAGTCAGATGAACTTGTGGATAGCATTATATGTACCTGCATTCAATATGAAGAATCCAACAATACAATGCTAAGTAGCTCAGCACAAAGACTGTAAATTCCTTCATACTGGACACAGATAAAAATGGTACACAACCAGTTCCTCTGACTATAGATAAGTAGATAAAGTGTCTCATTGTCAAAATCCTGAAGTATCCCTTTAACGTCAGGTGGGTCCACATTTTTTTCCAGTGTTTATGGACTCTAATGGCTTTTCTAGGATTGTGCTAGAATGATGAGCTAGAATGATGTTTAACCATGTCTCAGCCACAGTCAGTCCAATTATATTAAATAACATTATGTAATATTAGTAACACACAAGGACCCTAAGTTCAAAGGAGAATATACCATGAAGAAGACAATCCATTACTTCATGCTGATGCTAAATGAATAGGCCTAACCCCATATCTAGCCACCCTGTCCAAAAAAGAACTGTACAATTAAATAAACAAATCAACATTCACTGCAATGCTAAACAAGTGTGGCAGCTTTAGTTAACAACTCTACTGCAGATGTCCAAACAATTTATTAAAAAGAATATCATACGCCTAAGATGTGTCTATGTATGTTTACACTCCAGTTGCAGGCACTAAGAAGTTAGACTGCGCTGCGATACTGGCAGATACAAAGACTTGTCACAAAGACCTGTACTTTCAGTGCCCGCACTGGTGTCTCTGGTCCTCTGGCATGGCAACCTTCCTTCCCTGTAGAGATGCAGCAGTGGTGAAACAATGACGCTGAAGATGTTAACAATCAGCAAGATGGGGATGACATTGCAGTTGTGGACAAGACTGGATGACACGGTGGTGTAACCAAAGACAACCGGGAAGGAGCTTGCCAAGATAATCACCAGGTTGGTTGAGACAATGCCAAAAGCTCTCATTTTATGTGGATCTGTCGTACCCTGTTTCTTCTCTCCCCCTCTGCCCCCCTCTACCTCTCCTGGACCAGGCTGCTTCAGCACACGCAGAATGAAGAAGCAGCAGAGAGAAATGACAGCCACCCCAAGGCAATCGACACTAATGAGCATATAAGCTCCGGTTTCTTCATAAGCAACAGAAGCGATGAGAGAACATGCAAAAGCGAGCGACAGCACCCAGACCACAGTTGAACACACCACCCTGTACCTCCGGAGTCTGTACTTGAGGAAAGCCACAGGTTGGACCACCGCCAGGTATCTCTCCACACAGATGCAGCTCTGAAGCAGGGGCCTGCAGGTCCAGACCAGGTAATACAGGATATAAATAGCCTGCCGCAACATGATATTCTGACTGAGTAGAGAGCTGATCACCTCAAGGAGACCCTGGAAACAGAACACCAGTTCAACTGCAAACTGCTTAATAGGAAAGACCTGGGTGGGTTTCACACCTCAAGAGAGACTTCCACTCAAAGAGAGCCAGAGGAACCAGACCAGGGCTGGCAACCCCAGGAGGAAGCAGAGGTTCTTGGCAGCATGGTAAAGACCTGGCACAAGATATCCCTGGTCCAAGCAAACATCCCATCTGTCAAGGTAAGTTTGGTTTCCTGAAGACTCACTCATTGTGGAACAATATCTGAGCCCACTGAGATATGTGACAGGGGAGATTACATGAATAATGACTTTATGTTTTAATATGTTGGAAATATTCTTCATTTATACTTAATTTAATATATTCCAATGCCAGTTGATGCTGACTCAAACACATAACAAAACTTAGATATAAGTAGGTATACAGTTATGTCTGTCAACGTATTGTGCATGTCTCAGAAGGTCTGAATGAAAACATGAAGAGTAGAAGTTAAACAGTCAGCCGAACATAACATGTTAAAATGTAAAATAACCTACCGTTGATGTTTTAGTAAATCAGTGGTTTCCTTAAGATATTCCTGGTGTTCTCTTCTGTAGAAGTCCAACCCGATGTGAATTACATCTAGATGTATAGGTGATTTAAGCCAATGCTGTGAGTCCTGCGTTCTTCCTAACAAATCACGTGTTTCGTTATTTACATTTTGTACCCCTTTGTGCATTGGTGAATTGAGCACGTAATTAGAACAAAACAGTCTAACAAAATGCATATACTCCACACACACACACACACACACACACACACACACACACAGAGAGAGAGCGACACGCACAGGCACACACACACACAGATTACATTTCAACCTGCTCATTGATTTGCATTTTGGCCTGAGCAGAAATTGAATCATCATCACTCATATCACTCAGCACTTGTCTGTCCCAGCCACAGGTTAGCCCAGCCACCTGCAAGGGCTGACTCTTTCAGTTTACATAATCAAATCATATGGCTAATAGATAGATTCTGGATCTCTCTTTAATACATAGTACATACAGTATACTGAAGGTTTCCAAGCACCGTGCTTCTACATCTGCATTGCTTGTTGTTTGGGGGTTTAGTCTGGGTTTCTGTATATCACTTTGTGATACATTTGATTGATTGATTGATTGATTGATAGGTGGCTGGAGTTTGTTGGTCCCCAATGCACCAGTAATGCCGCTAGGTGTGCAACGACCTGTGGTTTTGAGTATAACCACAGATACTGGAATGTAATGACCTCTCTGGTATAATGTCAAATCAAATCAAACTTTACTTGTCACATGTGCCGAATACAACAAGTGTAGACTTTACCGTGAAATGTTTACTTACAAGCCCATAACCAATAGTGCAGTTCAAGAAGAGTTAAGAAAATAATTACCAAGTAGACTAAAATAAAAATGAATAATAAAAAGTAACACACTAAGTATAACCTGTTTGGGATAGGTGGCAGCATTTTCACATTTGGATGAAAAGCGTGCCCAGAGTAAACTGCCTGCTACTCAGTCTCAGTTGCTAATACATTAATATTATTAGTAGATTTGGATAGAAAAACTCTGAAGTTTCTAAAACTGTTTGAATGATGTCTGTGAGTATAACAGAACTCATATGGCAGGTGAAAACCTGAGACAAATCCAACCAGGAAGTGGGAAATCTGAGGTTTCTAGTTTTTTAACTCTTGACCTATTGAATACACAGTATCTATGGGGTCATTTTGCACTGCCTAAGGCTTCCACTAGATGTCAACAGTCCGTAGAACCTTATTTGATGCTTCTACTGTGAAGTGGGACAGAATGAGAGGGGATTGAGTATGGTCTGCCATGCGCTGACCATGCGCGTTCATGTGAGAGTTAGCTTGAGTTCCATTGCTTTTCTACAGACAAAGTAATTCTCCGGTTGGAACATTATTCAAGATTTATGTTAAAAACATCCTAAAGATTGATTCTTCGTTTGGTATGTTTCTACAAACTTTAATATGACTTTTCGTCTGAATTTTTGCCTGGACTTGCCCGCACGTCGTGAGTTTAGATTGTGTACTAAACAGGCGAACCAAATTGAGTAATTTGGACATAAATGATGAACTTTATGGAACAAGTCAAACATTTATTGTGGAACTGTGATTCCTGGCTGTGCATTCTGATGAAGATAATCAAAGGTAAGTGAATATTTATAATGCTATTTCTGACTTATGTTGACTCCAACATGGTCTCTGAGCACCGTACTCAGATTATTGCATGGTTTGCTTTTTCTGTAAAAAGAAATTGAAATCTGACACAGCGGTTGCATTAAGGAGAAGTATATCTTTAAATCTGTGAATAACACTTGTATCTTTTAACAATGTTTATTATGACTATTTCTGTGAATTGATGTGGCTCTGTGCAAATTCACGGGATGTTTTGGAGCCAAATGTAAACTGAGGTTTTTGGACATTAATATGAACGTGATCGAACAAAACAGACATGTATTGTGTAACATGTTGTCCCGGGAGTGTCATCTGATGAAGAATATCAAAGGTTAGTCATTCATTTTATCTCTATTTCTGCTTTTTGTGACTCCTCTCTTTGGTTGGAAAATCACTGTATGCTTTCAGTGACTAGTTGCTGACCCAACATAATGATATGTTCTGCTTTCGCCAAAAAGCTTTTTTGAAATCGGACACTGTGGTTGTATTAACAAGAATTTTATCGTTATAATGGTGTCTAATACTTGTGTGTTTGAGAAAATTGAATTATGAGATTTCTGTTGATTGAATTTGGTGCCCTGCAATTTCATTGGCTGCTGGCGAGCCCGGTCCTAGACAGGATAACAATAATGAGGCTCTATACAGGGCGGTACCGAGTCAGTGTGTGGGGGTACAGGTTATTTGAGATCATTTGCACATGTAGGTGGGGTGAAGTGACTGCATAGATAAACAGCGAGTAGCAGCAGTGTACAAAAGGGAGGGGGGGTCAATGTAAATTGTCTGGTGGCAATTTTATTAATTGTTCAGCAGTCTCATGTCTTGGGGTAGAAGCTGTTGAGGATCCTTTTGGTCCTAGACATGGTGCTCCGGGTACCGCATGCCATGCGGTAGCAGAGACAACAGTCTATAACTTTGATGAAAGGAGTCTCTGACAATTTTATGGGCTTTCTTCTGACACCACCTATAATGGATGGCAGGAAGCTTGGCCTGCCGTGGTAATTTCCTGTATTACTAAACATTGAGAGAGCAAACCACACACAAGTCAGAGTTATATTATAAAGTCCATCTTTAATTATATGAGCTTCACCATAGCCCTGTGACTCTCAGATCAATTCAGTGTCTATAAAAGTGAAGTTCATAGTTCTTTAATCAGAGAAACTATACATGAACAAACTACAAAACAATAAACGTGAAAACCCGAAAACAGTCCCGTGTGGCACAAACACTGACACAGGAGACAACCACCCACAAAATACCTAAAGAATATGGCTGCCTAAATATGGTTCCCAATCAGAGACAACGATAAACACCTGCCTCTGATTGAGAACCACTCCAGGCAACCATAGACTTACCTAGAACACTCAACTGAACACAACCCCATAGACTACAAAACCCCTAGACAAAACAAGACACATAAATCACCCATGTCACACCCTGGCCTATCCAACATAATAAAGAAAACACAGAATACTAAGGCCAGGGCGTGACACTGAGAGTGTCAACATAATGGCAACTGAGATCTTTTAGAGCAAAGATCCACCCCTCTCAACTCACAATGACGAATTACAGATCTTAGGAACATTACAAATGGCCTTTTACTTGAGAGAGGAGTAACCCATAGCCAGACAGCATTAGCTATACAGTATTGTTCAGTTTGGTCTCTTTAGACAAGGTTCAACTTCTCGTTCTTGGTACTTCATATTACCAAACCATTACCCCGTCCAATGGCATATATAAATTGTAAATTCTAGATACTGCCAGCTAAAAAATACACCCCCTCCTGGACAAGATCAGAAAAGACACTGAGCCTCTTAGGTCATATACTAAATCAAGATAAGGGCAACCTCAGAGGGGACATACAATAGTTAGACACATTCCCATAAGAAGACAAGCCTCCATTCTGTCCTCCTCCCCTTCTGATATTCTTCATAGCATCACATGATTTAACAGATACATTGACATATGAAGACAAGGCTGACCTCTCCCCTCTCTGGGCCCCTAGTGACTAAACCCTGGAGAAGAGAGGAAAATGCAGCTGCCAACAGTATTATCCAAAAGAACACATCCTAATGACAAATATCTCACATAAGCATTATTATGTAAATAAAACATCTTATTTATCAATGTTACCTAACTAATTCTGATTCAGCCAAAACAGGCCCTAGTGATGTACTGGGCCGTTCGCACTACCCTATGTAGTGCCTTACGGTCAGATGCCGAGCAGTTGCCATACCAGGCGGTGATGCAACCGGTCAGGATGCCCTCGATGGTGCAGCTGTAGAACCTTTTGAGGATCTGGGGACACATGCCACATTTTTTCAGTCTCCTGAGGGGGAAAAGGTTTTGTTGTGCCCTCTTCACAACAGTCTTGGTATGTTTGGACCATGGTAGTTTGTTGGTGATGTGGACACCAAGGAACTTGAAACTCTCGACCCGCTCCACTACAGCCCCATCGATGTTAATGGGGGCCTGTTCGGCCCGCCTTTTCCTGTAGTCAACAATCAGTTCCTTTGTCTTGCTCACATTGAGGGAGGGGTTGTTGTCCTGGCACCACACTGCCAGTTCCCTGACCTCCTTTCTATAGTCTCATTGTTGTTGACGATCAGGCCTACCACTGTTGTGTCTTCTGCAAACTTAATTATGGTGTTGGTGTCATGTTTGGCCAAGCAGTCGTGGGTGAACAGGGAATACAGGAGGGGACTAACACACCCCAGTGTTAAGGATCAGCATGGCAGATGTGTTGTTGCCTACTCTTTACACCTGGGGGCGGCCCGTCAGAAAGTCCAGGATGCAGTTGCAGAACGAGGTGTTTAGTCCCAGAGTCCTTAGCTTAGTGATGAGGTTTGTGGGCACTATGGTGGTCAACGCTGAGCTGTACTCAATGAACAGCATTCTCACGTAGGTATTCCTTTTGTCCAGATGAGAAAGGGCAGTGTGGAGTATGATTGAGATCGTGCCATCAGTGGATCTGTTAGGGTGGTATGCAAACTGGAGTGGGTCTAGGGTGGCCGGGAGGATGCTCTTGATGTGAGCTATGACCAGCCTTTCAAATCACTTCATGGCTACCGACGTGAGGGATACGGGGTGGTAATAATTTCATCTGATTACCTTCACTTTCTTGGGCACAGGGACTATGGTGGTCTGTTTGAAACATGTAGATATTACAGCATCGGTAAGGAAGAGGTTGAAAATGTCAGCGAAGACACTTGCCAGTAGGTCCTCGCATGAGTACATGTCCTGGTAATCCATCTGGCCACGCAGCTATGTGAATGTTGACCTGTTTAAAGGTCTTGCTCACATCGGCTACAAAGAGTGATCACACAGTCATCCGGAACTGCTGCTCCTCTCATGCATGCTTCAGTGTTGTTTGCCTCGAAGCAAGCATAAAAAGCATTTAGCTCATCTGGTAGGCTCACGTCACTGGGCAGCTGGAGGCTGGGTTTCCCTTTGTGGTCCGTAATATTTTTCAAGCCCTGCCACATCCGACGAACATCACAGCCGGTGAAATAGGATTCAAGTCCTTAGTCCTGTGTTGACGCTTTGCCTGTTTGATGGGTCGCCTGAGGGCATAGTAGGATTTATAAACCCACGGATTTGTGTCCCACTCCTTGAAAGTGGCAACTCTAGCCTTTAGCTCGGTGTAGATGTTGCCTGTAATCCATGACTTAAGGTTGGGAAATGTACGTACGGTCACTGTGGGGAAAATTTCGTCGATGCACTTATTGACTGAGTGACTTAGCTGATATACTCTTCAATGCCATTGGATGAATCCCGGAACATATTCCAGTCTGTGCTAGCAAAACAGTCCTATATCGTAGTGTCCGCGTCATCTGACCACTTGAGTGAGTCACTGGTACTTATGCTTTCATTTTTTTCTTGTAAGCAGGAATCAGGGGGATAGAATTATGGTCAGATTTGACAAATGGAGGGCGAGGGAGAGCTATGTATTCATCTCTGTGTGTGGAGTAAATGTTGCCTAGAGTTTTTTTCCCCTCAGGTTGCATATGTTACATGCTGGTAGAAATTAGGTACAATGGATTTAAGTTTGCTTGCATTAAAGTCCTCAGCCACTAGGAGTGCCGCTTCTGGATGAGCATTTTATTGTTTGCTTATGGCCTTATATAGCTCGTTGAGTGAGGTCTTAGTACCAGCATTGGTTTGTGTTGGTAAATAGATGGCTACGATTAATATTGGTAGAGAGTATGGTTTACAGTTTACCAGGAGGATAGTAGGATGGTCAAAATCGTAGATAGTCAGATTTGTTTTCCAATGATTGCACGTTGGCCAATAATACAGAGGGTAGTGGTGGTTTACCTACACGTCTACGAATTCAAACAAGGCACCCCGCCCTCCTCCACCTTTTCCTCTGTCTTTTATTTACACTGATGATGGGGATTTAGGCCTTGTCTTGACAAAGCAGTATATCCTTCATGTCAGACTCATGAAATACAAAATGTCCAGAGGCTGTTGTCGGACATAAGAGACGGTAGAAGCAACATTATTTACAAAAGCATTTATAATGTAATCAGTGCTCTGTGTGTGTTTGTGTGGGATCGATCAGTATCTTTGATAAGGTGCCAGGAGCTGATCTTCGAAGCTGCCATGCCCATCAATGGGGCGCTGGCAAAGACATTACCTCTAGCTTCAGCTTCACCTAGCATCACCTCATGCCTGTCGTCAAAGGGGAGACCAGCATTAGGTAGGTTTAGTCTGACCTGTTCAACATAGTACTGTATATCTTTGTTTGTCAGATATCACCCATCCTAACTGCCATTGGTAATAGAACAGTGACAGTGTACTTGTTCAAACATGCATCTATGGAGCCAGGACTTGGAGACTTTCAAAATGATGTGATGGTGCCATGACCGACAGACAGGCTTGATACTGACAGCAGAAATGTCCCGTATTTGCAGCAGCCTTTTCATTCCATGTGTCACCACACTACAGATGGAGAGGACTGTTGATGCTTTTGCCAGATGTCAGTCTTGCTCATTTAATGGGGAGACTGTAATTGGTAAGGTTCATTCTGAACTGTTCAAAGTTTAGCATATAACCTGTTTGTGTGGGAGTTATTACCTATCCTAATTGCCATTGGCAATAAAACAGTGACTATGTGTGTATGTGTTCATAGAAGCATACACCTTGCTCCTACAGAGGGAGTTACAACAGCTAAAAGACCATTTTGGCTGTCATGCAAATAGTCAATGAAAATGCCAGGCAGGTCCTGTTGTTCTTCCCAGTGGACCTGTCTGGGTTTTCATGTTTCCTAATCGTGATACAATTAGCCAAAGCGTTTATCACTGAAGGGGAAAACATATTTGATGACATGCAAACAGAATGTCATTTCACCCTGCCAAGTGCTATCAGTGACCTTAATAAAAAATGACATTTTCCCCATGCCTTCTCTGGAGCAATGGCCAGCATCTCAAAGTGTGTGATATTGTGAAGAGTTTAGGGGTAACCGTACAGAAGGACTTACAATGGGGAGAGCAGGTTGCTTCTCTGGTAACCAAGAGCAACAGAACACCTTAGGAAGTCCTGATGAGTTTTTACACCGGATAAATACTCCCCAACCTAGAGTATGCCGCTCCTGCTTGGCAGAGCTCACTGACCCAGGCCCAGTGTGATGACCTGGAGAGAGCATGCCATACCATTCTAGGAAGATACTCCAGATATACTGTCACGCCCTGGCCATAGAGAGGCTTTTATTCTCTATATTGGTTAGACCAGGGTGTGACTAGGGTGGGCATTCTATGTTAATTTTCTATGTTTTGTTTTTCTTGTTTGGCTGGGTGTGATTCTCAATCAGAGGCAGCTGTCTATCGTTGTCTCTGATTGAGAACCATACTTAGGTAGCCTTTTCCCAACTGAGTTTTGTGGGTAGTTGTTTTCTGTTGAGTGGTTGTATCACCTGTCAGAACTGTTTCGGTTATTCCTTTTATTATTTTGTATTTAGTGTTCAGTTTCAAATAAATAATATGAACACATACCTCGCTGCACGTTGGTCCTCACCTTCTTCCTCTGAATGCCGTTACATATACTGAGGTACTTCATAACCTGTCTCTACCCGGCTTCATGAAAGACGGACACAATTTTGCACTGACTTCGCTGTCAGCCTCCTAAAATCTAAATTCAGAGACTGGCTATCCCCTGACCGAATCACAGTGACAATCAAACTTACTTTACCGAAGTATAAACTGAATGGAACATGAGGTCAATGGTATTTATGCTCATAGATTATTGATTGGCTTTAAGGCAGCAGGACATTATTGATTTAAAAAAATATTTTAATAAAATTGATTTTTTTCGTTGTTGCTAATTCATTATGCATGATCATGTATTTCAGTTTGTATTGACTGCTACAGTACATGAGATAAAATAAATACAACTTGAGATCTTGACATTTGAAAGACATGTTTTAATCATGTGACAGAGAGATGGGGACTTTAACTGTTCAATCAATCAGATACTTTATTCCACACTTCTTTTAAAACATACAGCAATACATTTCAATATAGAACCCCACTCAATAGTAGAGAAGAAAGTGCTTTACAGGATGTAACACAAGTTAAAAGATGATTTAGCTACATAAAAGTATGGGGATATATTTAGTAAAAACAAGCAAAACAGTCAGGAATAGGTTGGAATTGTGAGCATGAGGTGATAGTGAAATCTCACAATGTATCTCCCTAATTTCCCTTAGATTAACAGCTATACAAGACAAATAAAATGGCATAATTAATGATATTTAACCATGGACTCAAGGAATAGAATTCATAAATGCATCGTGAGCTTAGTTCAACCTTCCCACCCTATCAGAATCAAAACTAAGTTGGTTTAACTCCTTTGTTTGTAAACAACACAAGTGTAAAAAAACACTGTACAGCCTCATCATTTGAGAGTTTCTCCATCACCATCCCTCAGCTTTATACCAAAACAGGGAATCCACGTTGTTTTTGTTTGAACTGCACATTGACCTTTCCACATCAACTTTAACGCTAACAAGCTATATCTCACAAAATTATTTTGCTTCTTGCCAACAAATTAAAATAATAAAAACTATTTATTAAACAAAACATGACACTACATTTCAACGCCTTTGCCGTTTCTATGAATATTTAAACTACAGTCGCAGGCACTAAGAAGTTAGGCTGCGCCTCGGAATTGACAGAACCATTTTAATTCAAAGAGTATTTAACACAACGTCTCAGAGTGACAGTTTCTCACATAAACCTGTTCTTTTAGTACCCACAACTGTAAGTCTAACGTGTCTCTGGCCCTCTACGGCATGGCAGCCTTCCCTCTCTGTAGAGGTGCATCAGGGGTGAGACCATGACACTGAAGATGTTAACAATCAGCAACATGGGGAAGACATTGCAGTTGTAGTCAAGACTGGATGAAAAGGTGGCCCAACCAACAACCACCGTGATGGAGCTTGCCAAGATGATCACTAGGTTGGTTAAGATGATCCCAAAAGCTCTAACCTTATGTGGATCTGTCTTTCCCTGTTTCTTCTCTCCCCCTCTGCCCCCCTCCACCTCTCCTGGACCAGGCTGCTTCAGCACACGCAGGATGAAGAAGCAGCAGAGAGAAATGACAGCCATCCCAAGACAATAGACACCAATGAGCACATAACCTGAGGTTTCTTCAAAATACAAAAAAAGGCTACTTGCGTAAGCAAGTGTCAACACCCAGACCATGATTGAACAAGCCACCCTGTACCTCCGGCGCCTGTATTTGAGGAAAGCCACAGGATGGGCTACCGCCAGGTATCTCTCCACACAGATGCAGCTCTGGAGCAGGGGCCGGCAGGTCCAGGAGACGATATAGAGGAAAAAACCAGCCTGCTCTAACATGATGTTCTGAATGAAGTAGTTGAACACCTGAAGGAGAACCTCGGTACAGAACACCAGCTCCACTGCAAACAGGTTAATAGGGAAGATATGGGTGGGTTTGAGACCTCCAGAGAGACTTCCACTCAGAGAGAGCCAGAGGCACCAGACCAGAGCTGGAAACCCCAGAATGAAGCACAGGACCTGGGCAGCACAGGACAATATTATCACAACATAGCCCTGGTTAAGGCAAACATCCCAGTTGTCAAGGTAAGTGTGGTTTCCTGAAGAGTCATTCATCCTTGTGGAACAATATCTGAAATGAGAAAGGGGAGATTACACAATTCAGTTTCAATATATTATTGAAAAAATATGAATTCAAACATACATATATACTGACTCAAAGCATACATAAAAATACTCAGATATACATAGGTCTACTAAAATGTCAAAGCTTTGTACATTCTCTCAGAAAGTCTGAATGAAAACATGAACAGGAGATTTAAAACAATTTGTCTGAGATAAAATACTCAGTGAAGTTAAAATGTCAAATAACCTACCTGAGTTGTTTTGGTAACTCAGACCTTGATTCACAATATGTGTGGTTCTCTCTCCTGCAGAAGGCTGTGTCCAAGCCGATGAAACCTGCACGTATAAATGATTTTAGCCAAATCTCTCTGTCCTGTGTTCTTCCTAACAAGTCACGTGTTGCATTATTTACATAAACACACCCCTTTGTGCATTAATTAATTGAGCTCCATCGTATGTTTAGTTTGCAGCAAGTAATTTTATTTGACTAGAAAGCCTATCATGAACAAAACACAGATTAACCAAATGCATGTGCTACAAGCACACACAAACACACTGTGATCGGCCTGTGTGTAGCTGGTGTGGAGGAGCCAGGCGCAGGACAGCAGATATGAGGAACGTAATTTACTCAAGGAATCAATAAATACAATACAGTAAACTAGCCCACAATAACGGACTGGGTACATACAAACAATCACTCACAAAAAAACATGGGTGAACAGAGGGTTAACTAATGAACAAGTAGTTGGGGAATTGGAACCAGGTGTGTAAAACAAAGACAAAACAAATGGAAAATGAAAAGTGGATCGGCGATGGCTAGAAGGCTTGTGACGTCGACCACCGAACGCCGCCCGAACAAGGAGAGGGACCGACTTCGGTGGAAGTCGTGACAGTACCCCCCCTTGATGCCTCCAGTAGCACACCGACACCAACTTCGGGGATGACCTGGAGGACGAGGCGCAGGGCTATCAGGGTGGAGACGGTGGAACTCCCGCAGCAACGAAGGGTCCAGGACGTCCTCCACCGGCACCCAGCATCTCTCCTCTGGACAGTACCCCTCCCACTCAAAGAGGTACTGAAAGAGGTACCCCTCGCCCGACGCCTCGAGTCTAGGATGGCTCGAACAGCATACGCCAGGGTCCCCTCGATGTCCGGAGGGGGTGGAGGATCCTCCCACACCTCAGACTCCTGGAGTGGACCAGCCACCACCGGCCTGAGGAGAGACACATGGAGCGAGGGATTAATACGGTAATCTGAGGGACAGCTGTAACCTGTAGCATACCTCGTTCAGTCTCCTCAGGATCTTCAAAGGACGCACAAACTGTGGACCCAAATTCCGGCAGGGCAGGTGGAGGGGCAGGATTCGGGTCGACAGCCATACCCGGTCCACCTGTGCAAACACTGGGGCCTCACTGCGGTGGCGGTCGGCGCTCGTCTTCTGCCGCCTCCTGGCCCGTTGCAGGTGTAAATGAGCAGCGTCCCAGGTCTCCTCCGAGCACTTAAACCATTCGTCCACCGCAGGAGCTTCAATCTGGCTCTGATGCCAAGGTGCCAGAACCGGCTGATACCCCAGTATGCACTGGAAGGGGGAGAGGTTAGTGGAGGAGTGGCGGAGTGAGTTTTTCACCATCTCTGCCCAGGGGATGAACCCCGCCCACTCCCCTGGCCAGTCCTGGCAATATGACCGCAGAAACCTTCCCACATCCTGATTTACTCTCTCCACCTGCCCATTACTCTCGGGGTGAAAACCTGAGGTGAGGCTGACCAAGACCCGCAGACGTTCCATGAATGCTCTCCATACTCTGGACGTGAATTGGGGACCTCATATCAGAGACTATGTCCTCTGGCACCCCTTAATGCCGGGAAGATGTGAGTAAACAGGGCCCCGCAGTCTGTTGGGACGTAGGGAGACCGGGAAAAGGGAGGAGACGGCAGGACTTAGAAAACCGATCCACAACAACCAGGATCGTGGTGTTGCCCTGTGAGGGAGGAAGATCCGTCAGGAAGTCCACCAACAGGTACGACCACGGCCGTTGTGGAATGGGTAGGGGTTGTAACTTCCCTCTGAGCAGATGTCTGGGAACCTTGCACTGGGTGCACACCGAGCAGGAGGAAACATAAACCCTCACGTCCTTGGCCAAGGTGGAGTACCAGTACTTCCCACTAAGGCAACGCACCGTTCGACCGATGCCAGGATGACCAGAGGAGGGTAACATGTGGGCCCAATAGATCAAACAATCGCGGACAGTAGACGGAAAGTACAGACGCCCAGCTGGACACTGGGGAGGAGTGGGCTCTGTGCGTAAAACCTGCTCGATGTCCGCATCAAACTCCCATTCCACTAGTGCCACCACGCAAGAGGCCAGAAGTATGGGAGTGTGATCCATGGACTGCTCCTCTTTGTCATATATCCGGGACAGTGTGTCTGCCTTAGCGTTCTGGGAACCTGGTCTGTAGGACAGAGTGAAAACAAAATGGGTAAAGAACATGGCTCACCTTGCCCTTCGAGGGTTCAGTCTCCTTGCCGCCCGGATGTACTCCAGATTGCGGTGGTCAGTCCAGATGAGAAAAGGGTATTTAGCCCCCTCAAGCCAATGTCTCCACACATTCAGAGCCTTGACAAGAGCCAACAGCTCCCGGTCCCCCACATCATAGTTTCACTCTGTCAGGCTGAGCTTCGTCGAAAAGAAAGCACAGGGGCGAAGCTTAGGTGGCGTGCCTGGGCGCTGAGAGAGCACGTCTCCTATCCCAGCATTGGACACGTCCACCGCCAAAAAGGGATCCAGATGAGCCAGCACGGTAGCCGAGGTAAACAGAGCCTTCAGGTGACCAAAAGCCCTGTCCGCCTCTGCCGACCACTGCAGTTGCACCGGTCCCCCCTTCAGCAATGAGGTAATGGGAGCTGCTACCTGACCAAAACCCTGGATAAATCTCCGGTTGTAGTTGGCAAACCCTAGAAACCGCTGCACTTCCTTTACCGTTGTGGGAGTCAGCCAATTACGCATGGCTGAAATGCAGTCACTCTCCATCTCCACCCCTGATGTGGAAATGTGGTACCCTAGGAAGGAGACGGACTGTTGGAAGAACAGAAGTTCTCAGCCTTGAAGTTCAGGTCATGCTCCAACAGTCTACCAAGCACGCTGCGCACCAGGGACACATGCTCGGCGCGTGTAGCGGAGTATATCAGAATGTCGTCAATATACACCACTACACTCTGCCCATACAGGTCCCAGAAAATCTCGTCAACAAAGGCCTGGAAGACTGATTAAGCATTCATCAACCCATACAGCATGACGAGGTACTCAGAGTGCCCTGAGGTGGTACTAAATTCCATCTTCCACTCGTCCCCCTCCCGGATACACAGCAGGTTGTAAGCTCTCCTAAGATCCAATTTTGTGAAGAAGCGCACCCCGTGCATTGACTCGATCACACTGGCGATGAGAGGCAGCGGGTAGCTGTACCTCACAGTGATCTGATTGATACCCCGATAATCAATATACGGGAGCAGACCTCCATCCTTCTTCTTCACAAAAAATAAACTTGAGGAGGCAGGTGAAGTGGAGGGCCGAATGTATCCCTGCCCCAAGGATTCGGAGACATATGTTTCAATAGCCGCCGTCTCCTCCTGTGACAGATGATACACATGACTCCTGGGAAGTGCTGCGTCTAAGAGGAGATTTATCTCACAATCCCTCGTCGATGGGGTGGTAATTGAGTCGCCTTCTTCTTACAGAAGGCGAGAGTCAAATCGGCATATTCTGAGGTGATGCGCACGGTGGAGACCTGGTCTGGACTTTCCACCGTGGTAGCACCAACAGAAACCCCTACACACCTCCCCGAGCACTTTCATGACCAGCCCTTGAGAGCACTCTGATGCCACGAAATAGTGGGGTCATGACAGGTCAACCAGGGTAGGCCCAGCACAGTGGAAACGCAGGAGAATCAATAAGGAAGAGATTATCTCCTTGTGATCCTCCTGCGTAACCATGTCAAGTGGAGCGGTGGCCTCCCTAATCAGCCCTGACCCTAATGGTCAACTATCTAGGGCATTCACAGGGAAGGCCATATCCACAGGAACAAGGGGGATCCCTAAACTATGGGCAAAAGAACGGTCAATAAAATTCCCAGCTGCGCCTGAATCTACGAGCGCCTTCTACTGGGAATGCGGGGAAAACTCAGGAAATTCAATAAACACATACATGTGAGCAACAGGGGGCTCTGGGTGATCCTGGTGCCAACTCACCTGGGGTGACACGTTAGTGCCCTGCCTGCTGCCTCGACTCCCTGAGCAACCCCCCCAGCACCGACCAGCAGTTTGCCCTCTGTGGCCACAGATGGTGCAGGGAATGGCCCCTCCTCCGGTCCCCGTCAGTGCAGCCCCTCCCAGCTCCATGGGCATCGGAGCTGAGGTGCTGGGGGATGGAACTGACAGGCCCAGATCCGGACAACCGCGGGTAGTCAGCAGGTTGTCCAGCCGGATGGACAGGTCCACCAGCTGGACCAACGTGAGGGTGGTGTCTTGGCAGGCCAACTCCCGACGGACGTCCTCGTGCAGACAGCACCAGTAGTGATCGATCAGGGCCCCGCCATTCTATCCCACGCTGGCGGCCAGGGTCCGGAAGCCCAATGCGAAATCCTGTGCGCTCCTCGTCCCCTGCCTCAGGTGGAACCGTCGTTCACCCGCAGTTAAACTGCCCGGCGGTTAAACTCTGCGTAATGGTTCAGCGCCCCATCTCTCTCACTTCATACAGCATTGGCCCACTCCAGGGCTTTGCCTGAGAGGCAGGCGATGAGGGAGGACACGCTCTCACGTCCCAAAGGAGCTGGGTGGACGGTCGCCAGGTAGAGCTCCAGCTGTAGTAGGAACCCCTGGCATCCGGCAGCCGTCCCATCATACTCCCTCGGGAGCGCGAGCCGAATCCCGCTGGGACCGGGTGAAGTAGGGGTGGACAGTGGGGTCGGCAGTAGTAGGGTTGGTGGAGGCACTGGAAATCTTCCTCCTCTCTCCCAACAATCCATCATCTGCAGCACGCGATCCATGGCGGTGCCCAGATGTTGCAACATTGTTGCGTGCTGCTGGATGTGCTCCTCTAGCGCCACAGGGATGGCGTCTCCTCCTGCTGACTCCATTCGTTTGGTGAATGATTCTGGGATCGGCCTGTGTGTCGCTGGTGTGGAGGAGTCAGCCGCAGGACCGCAGATATGAGTAAGGAACGTAATTTACTCAAGGAATCAATAAATACAATTCAATAAACTAGCCCAAAATAACGGACCGTATACATACAAACAATCACTCACAAAAAAACATAGGGGAACAGAGGGTTAAATAATTAACAAGTAATTGGGGAATTGGAACCAGGTGTGTAAAACAAAGATAAAACAAATGGAAAATGAAATGTGGATCGGCGATGGCAAGAAGGCCGGTGATGTTGATCGCCGAACACCGCCCGAACAAGGAGAGGGACCGACTTCGACGGAAGTCGTGACACACACACAGATGGAATTTCAACCTGCTCAGGGAATTGCATTTTGGCTTGAGCAGAAATGGAAGCACCATCAGCCATGTCAGTCAGCGCCTGTCTGTCCCAGCCACAGGTTAGCCCAGCCATCTGCAAAGGTTCATTCTTTCACCTTACATAATCAAATTATATGAGCTTCAGACATACTCATTATTAGTCTGGGGGGGATTGTTTTAAGTAGTCATGCCTAGGATAAATATATGTTTAATTCTTTTTATTTGTAAGACCCCCAGGTCTCCCCCAAAAAGTCATCATCTTCATCATGATCAAAAAACATCACATCTGAAAAGATAATAATAGAGTGCTAACACTATGTAGTCTATAGAGAACGTGTTAGTACTCTGTAGACTATACGGAAAGTGTTAATACTTTGTAGCCTATATAGAAAGTGCCACCACCCTCACCCTCAGTCCCCCAGACCAAGGATGTGCATAAAAACATTCCTCGCCTGGCTGGTGCTTAGGCCCCCTCTTCCTCCATGCTCTGTTATTCTGGCCCTGACTGACGCACCTGTACCTCTTAATCAGCAGTCTGGCTGGAAGACGAGACTTTACATTGATACAATAAAGCATGGTCCCCTAGCCCCCTCCTTAGTCTGGAATCCCTTAAACATATCTACAAGGGCTGCCCCTTCGTAGCCACCAGTCCAGCAGCAGTGTGTAGAGAACAGTAGCTTTTTGTCACGTGAGTACACAAGGAGATGGCTCTGTGTTTGTGATTGGAGATTGAGGATGCAGTGGAGGGTCTATGGACGTCACAACATAGCTCCGTAACACAGCTGGGAGCTGAGAGAGTGTGAAAGCGAGGGCAGGAGAGAAAGAGGGGGGGGGTGAAGAGAGGAACGCAGAGAGACAAGAGAGAGAAACAGATTGGAGTCAGTTGTGGGTGAGGAAACATGGTGCAGAATGAACGACTGACAGCAAACTGAGTAACATAGTGAGGACTGAGAAAGGGGGGAGAAAGAGGGAGAGGGAGTGAACGAGTGCCAGTGAGAGAGGAACATTCATAGAGAGAGTGAGAGAGACCAAGCAAGCAAGCAGAATGAACAGCAACCATGGCCTCTTCAACATGAACTGCTTAGATTGCACATGGATTTTTATCAAAGGAATTGTTCCAGGCGGAAATATTAAAAAAGTTACAGCAGGCCAAGGTAGGAGAGTCAGACACGCACACATGCAACTACATCACTCACACTTACTTACCGTAAGTTATTGGAGTTGTTAGTTCTGTGGGTAGTGTGGATGGGGCATGAGCATCCTCATCTTGAATCCTCCTCACGATGGCTGCAGAAGCTGGGGTCCTGGGGATATGTTGCCTCCTCTGGATTTGAGATCTTACCAATGCCTTGCCCAGCTCCTTGAGAAAGAGCCATCTCCTCTGGAGCTTCCCTCTCATCCGTTCTGGGATCAATGCCATCTAGAGGACAAATGTTCAGAGATGTAAAAGATGTTGAAGAACATCACAAGTGCCAGGGTAGGGTTCAGTCACCAGCTTGTCTAAATTGTCCACCCCTCTTTTTGTGGCATTGTAATCCATTATGATTTCTGTTTTTTAATGTTCCTGGCCACAGATTCTCCCATCCCTATGCAGCTATCATGTTTGAAGGTAAGACCCAGGTGCAGACAGTGTCGAAGTAACAAAAGTGTATTATATCGAACACGGGCAGGCTAAAGTACAGGATGGCAGGCAGGCTCAGTGTCAGGGCAGGCAGAGGTTGGTAATCCAGAGTAGTGGGGTAAGGGTACAGGATGGCAGACAGGCTCAGGCAGAGGTCGGTAATCCAGAGTAGTGGGGCAAGGGTACAGGGAACACAGGTATAAATACACAGGGGATAATTGGGAAAATGTGCGACACCTGGAGGAGGGTAGAGACAATCACAAAGACAGGTAAAAGTAGTTCAGGGTGTGACAGCAGCGTACTCACGAGTACCACATTTTTGTCTTTCTTTGGCACGTAGGACCCTAGGGACGTGTCGGCCGTGAACACAAACTTAGAGGAATTGATAGGCCTGTTCCATGTATTCAACAGCTGAGGTGGGAGCTCTGGCTTGTTTTTTCATACCATTCCTACCATTGTCAGCTTCCTCTTGAGGAGCTCCTGTCCCAGCTTGTGTGAAGTAAAAAGGTTATTGCATGTGATGTTGTGGCAACGGAGTCCCTGTGTCAGGTCGAGGACAACCCGCATCCCTTGGTTCTTCTCAGGGGCTCCTCCATCTGGCATTCTCGTATACACTTGCAAGTTCCACACATATGATGAAACAGCATCACAGGTAGCCCAGATCTTGAGTCCATATTTTGTGATTTTTAAAGGTATGTACTGCCTGAAGGGGCAGCGGCCCCTAAATGGCATAAGGGGAAGGCGGTCCACCCACTAGTCCCTGATTGCAGCTAGCTTGTCTCTCTGCCGCTGAGCTGGTTGGGTGTCTCGGTTATCGAAGTGGAAAATCCTGAAAATAATGTGGACGTTTTCCAGAGACATTTTTGCACTGAAAAGTTCTCTGCCAGTTTCTGCATCCCACATGGATTCTGTGGATTCCCCATTGGATCTGAAAACCCCAGCAAGGATAAGAACCCCAAAGTATGCATGTAAATCAGTTTGGTCCATCTCTCTCCAATAACACACCTTCCCTCCAAATTAGTGAGGTCCAGAATGATTTTCTGGATGGTGTCTGGGATGATCAGTTCAAAAGAAGACTTTATGTCCTGCACATTAGTAACCGGCATCTACGTCGGCCCTGGTTGCATCCAATGGCAGCCATGCAGGATGGCTCATTCCTTGGGAAAGAAGACCATTCAATTTAACAATTTTTTGACATCCATATTTATCCTCCTGCAGGCTTCTTATGAGCTGTTTGCTGATGGGTTGGTCCTGGGGCTGGCTGAGGGTTAATCTCATCCTCTTTTTCCAACTCACTGTCAGAATTTGAATTGACAGAGTATATCCTCATATTTGTAAAATTCTTAATCTTCCAAATTGGAAGACGCTCCTTCCACGCTAGCTTCTCTCTCTTCAAAAATGATTTCTAATGCCCTCTCAGCAGTTATTATTTTGCCATACTGATTGATAATGGTAAAGAGCCACTCATGCAAAGCTATTTATTTGATGTGTCCGTCCCCCAATTTGCACTTGGCTGGGGTAGAGTCTCGGAAAATACAGATTTTTTTAACAATTTATTGAAAAAAATGTATAGAAATTATTTATTTAAATAACATTGTGCAGGTTCCTGCAAGTCATTGTGTAGTTTCACACACTACACTGTGAGAAAAACGGGAGACAGGAAGGTTCTTGGTGCTATGTTGAAACAGAAGGCACAGGGAGGAGGAAGACAGAGTGAAGGCAGACAGGAAACATTTTTTTAAACTTGTTTTCACATACATACACATACTTTTCATACCCACGACCACTACATTTTCTTTATTTTACCTTTATTTACCTTAATTTAACAGTTAATAAGAACAAATTATTATTTTCCATGACGGCCTAGAAACAGTGGGTTAATTGCATTGTTCAGGGGCAGAATGACAGATTTGTACTTTGTCAGCTCGGGGATTCGATCTTGCAACCATTCGGTTACTAGTCCAACACTCTTAACGACTAGGCTACGCTGCCGTCCCACATATGTGATATTAATGTGATATAAATGTGTAGGGGGCAATCAATGAAAATGTGTTATTTGACATGTTCTTCACAGAAAATGAGCCAAGGCCAATGAGTCTCAGGTTGAACAAATAATTCATTATATTATTTATATTTCAGTAGACATTGAAAATGGGTTCCACAGACCCAAACACCACACAAGGGTTAACAAAAACTTTTCAGTGGCCCTGTCTGGATTTGCACGTTTCCTAAAGGTGATATAATTTGCCAAGACAGGGGCATTCATCACTGAAGGGGGATACATATTTAATGCCATGCTGTATTCATAAGTGTCCGACAGACAGGGACCTGAACTGTTGAATCAATCAGATTTGCTTTATTCCACACTTCTTTTTAAAATATACAGCACCACTTTTTAGATATATGGTACCAGTCAAAGGTTTGTACACACCTAGTCATTCAAGTATTTTTCTTCATTTTTACTATTTCCTACATTCTAGAATAATAATAAAGACATCACAACTATGGAATTACAAATACGGAATCAAGTAGTAACCAAAAAAGTGTTAAACAAATATATTGTATGTGTCAGATCCTTCACAGTAGCCACCCTTTGCCTTGATGACAGCTTTTCACACTCTTGGCATTCTCTCAACCTGAAGAAGACATTATTGCTGATCCTAAATTAATTGTCCTAATCCCCTATGTAGCAACCCCGTCCTAATACAAATTGTATAATTAATAAAACAAGCCAACATTCACTATAAAAGCAAAACAAGTAATGCAGCTTTAGGTTAAAACAGCAATCTGTGACATTTACATCAACCTTTGGATTTGTAAATGAATGATAGCCACTGATTCTTGAAGAAAATTACTTGTACATGCCTCAGAAGCTTAGTTCACCTGTCTTATAATAAGAGCTTGTTTAATACTTCTTAGGGCTGAAATCCCGTTAACGGGATCGATATGACAACAGCCAGTGAAAGTGCAGGGCGCCAAATTCAAAACATCAAAAATCTCAGAATTTAAATTCCTCAAACATACTTGTATTTTATACCATGTATTTTATATACATTCTGACTGAGTAGGTAGCTGACCAAGTCAAAGACAACCTCGACACAGAACACCAGCTCCACTGTGAAGAGGTTTATAGAGAAAACCTGGGTGGGTTTGAGACCTGCAGAGTGACTTCCATTCAGAGAGAGCCAAAGGCACCAGACAAGAGCTGGCATCCCCACAAGGACGCACAGGGCCAGGGCAGCATGGTAAAGCTCTGGCACAACATAGCCCTGGTTCAAACAAACATCCCAGGTGTCAAGGTAAGTGTGGTTTCCTAATGAGTCCTTCATCCTTGTGGAACAATATCCACAAGGATATTGAGAGAAGAGAGAAGATTACACAATTCATGACGTTATGTTTTTTTTTTTTGCAATATCTTTATGCAATATACTAATGCAATTATACATTATCAATACTTTTATAAACATAGGTCTACCGTTGTCTGTAAAAACGTTGTGCGTTGTCTCAAAAAGTGTGAATGAAAACATGAAGAGGAGCCTTAAAACAATTAGCCTCATATACTCAGTTAAAATGTAAAATAACATACCCTAGTTGTTTTGGTAAGTCCAACCCGATGGTAAAACACCTACATGTATGAGTGATTTTAGCCAACACTCTCTGTTCTGTGTTCTTCCTAACAAGTCACGTGTTGTGTTATTTATAGACACACTCCTGTGGGCATTGAATTGAGGCCCATTGTAGGTTATTTGACTAGAAATCCTATCAAAACACAGATGTACAAAATGCATATGCTGCATGCACGCACATGCACACAAGAAAACACCCACCCACCCCCACACACACCCACACACACGCACACACACAGAAAGACAAAGATGCAATTTCAATCTGCTCATGGATTTGCATTTTGGCCTGAGCAGAAATGGAAGCATCATTCATATCACTCAGCACCTGTCTGTCTCACCCACAAGTTAACCCAGCCACCTGCAAGGGCTGACTCTTTCACCTTACATAATCAAATCATATGGGCTTCAGACATACACAGTACTAGGGTGTTGTTTGGATTGTAGATCTCTTTCTAATTGCATTGTGCCTACAGTATAGGTTTGTACTTACAGGTAAAACATTTGTGATATCTTCATTTAAAAATATATATATTCTATGTTTTAACACAGCATTTTCTATTTAATTTATTTGTCATGATCTAAAATTGTCACATATCTGTAGAGCTGTAAACACAACATGTAAAGTGTTAGTCCGCTGGTTCAAGAGCTGAAATAAATCCCAGATGCACATAAAGCTTATTTCTCTCAAATGAACAAATTTGTTTACATCCCTGTTAGTGAAGATTTCTCCTTTGCCAAGATCACCCATCCACATGACAGGTGTGGCATATTGTCACGTTTCCTCCCACTGCCCCTCTCCGGTGCTCCAAGTCACCAGTTTACTTGTCATTAGTCACACCTGCCACCATTGTTACACGCACCTGCGCCTCATGAGACTCACCTAGACTCCATCACTTCTATGATTATCTCCCCAATACCTGTCACTCCCTTTGCCCTTTGGTTCATTCCCCAGTTCATTCCTCAGGAGTTATGTTTTACATTCCCCAGGAGTTATGTTTTACATTCCCCAGTTCATTCCCCGGGAGTTATGTTTTACATTCCCCAGGAGTTATGTTTTACATTCCCCAGTTCATTCCTCAGGAGTTATGTTTTACATTCCCCAGGAGTTATGTTTTACATTCCCCAGTTCATTCCCGGGAGTTATGTTTTACATTCCCCAGGAGTTATGTTTTACATTCCCCAGTTCATTCCCGGGAGTTCTGTTTTACATTCCCCGGGAGTTCTGTTTTACATTCCCGGGAGTTATGTTTTACATTCCCCAGGAGTTCTGTTTTACATTCCCGGGAGTTATGTTTTACATTCCCGGGAGTTCTGTTTTACATTCCCGGGAGTTATGTTTTACATTCCCCAGGAGTTATGTTTTACATTCCCCAGTTCATTCCCGGGAGTTCTGTTTTACATTCCCGGGAGTTCTGTTTTACATTCCCCGGGAGTTCTGTTTTACATTCCCGGGAGTTCTGTTTTACATTCCCCGGGAGTTATGTTTTACATTCCCCAGGAGTTATGTTTTACATTCCCAGTTCATTCCCCGGGAGTTATGTTTTACATTCCCTGGCAGTTCTGTTTTACATTCCCCGGGAGTTCTGTTTTACATTCCCCGGGAGTTCTGTTTTACATTCCCGGGGAGTTATGTTTTACATTCCCCAGGAGTTATGTTTTACATTCCCCGGGAGTTATGTTTTACATTCCCCAGTTCATTCCCCGGGAGTTATGTTTTACATTCCCCGGGAGTTATGTTTTACATGTCCAGACGCTACTATTGTTCTGTATTGGTAAATGTTTATTGAACTATTAAGTTCTGTACTTCCTTCTCAACTCCCAGTGTCTGCATTAGAGAACACTGCCCCTAAAAATGGAAGTAACGGGGATTTTCTGGTGACGTCGGGTCCAAATGCAAAAACCAAAACCACCAATCATGCCTCAGCAAGCTCGACAGGTTCCCTCTCCTCAGCAGAAGGGACCGCCCCCATCAGGCAGTTCCTGATGTTTATGGAGGCTAATGTTTTTGTTCCAGTGGCCTTTTCTGAATTTTCATGTTTCCTAATGGTGATACAATGAGCTAGTACAAGTGCATTCACCACTGAGGATAGGGAGACGCCAGCGTCTCAACTGGCCAATTTCCAGGGGAAATGCAGAGCGCCAGATTCAAATAAAATGCTATAAAATTCAAACTTTCATAAAATCACACATGTAAGATACTCAATTAAAGCTAAACTCATTGTGAATCCAGCCAACATGTCAGATTTTAAAAATGCTTTTCGGCGAAAGCATAAGAAGCTATTATTTGATCGCCTGCACCCATCTGCACCAGTAGTAAACAAAAGAGCTAGCGTAGCAGGCGCTACACAAAACGTTGAAATAAAAACATGTCTCTATGTGACCTCCAATGACTTCAGAACAAAGTTGACTTCAAATACAAAGTTGCCAATGTCTTTGCAATTGATACGAATAAGCGACTTATAAAATGATGCTTCAAATGAAAACTGAGGTGACTACGTTAAAATATAAACAGTATTCCTATTTTTCTACTTGTAGGCTACTGTCTGTATTTGTCTCTCAATATTTTTTATGATATAATAACCCACCTCAATATATTTGCAGCCATGGGTGGTAATATCTCCCTAGGAGCTGATCCGTCATCAGTATTGTGAAATAATTATAGCGTTTAAGGAAGTATTTGAATGGAGAAAACTGATCCGAGAGCAGCACTCCCTTTCTTTT
Organism: Oncorhynchus tshawytscha; assembly: GCF_018296145.1. Lineage (NCBI taxonomy): Eukaryota > Metazoa > Chordata > Actinopteri > Salmoniformes > Salmonidae > Oncorhynchus > Oncorhynchus tshawytscha. Next base: position 33,127 of record NW_024609729.1, read on the forward strand.
GATCACATCAGTATCGACAAATGCTCCAATGACGAATTTAGCGACCGTTCTCTATGTGTGGTGTTTTGGGAAACACATGTTACATCTTTGGCTGTTGTAGAAAAGATGCATTGTCAAAACACTCGTAAACCTAAATTCCATCGCTATCAGGAAACCAGGCCCTGGTGCATCCAGGTGAAAGCTATTATTATCCCTTATTAATTTCAATCAGTGTATATTAAAGGGAGGAGACGGGTACACCTCTACAGGATTGTTGTCCCCCCTTTGGATGGTTGAACTAACCGTTATTTAGGTTGTAAATAAGAAATTTCCCAGGACGTAAATGTATCTGATATGGGCAGAAAGCTTAAATTCTTGTTCATTTAACTGCACTGTCCAATGTAGAGTAGCTATTACAGTGAAATAATACCATGCCATTGTTTGAGGAAAGTGCACATCTATGAACTTGATAATGTATTAATAAACCAGTTAGGCACATGTAGGCAGTCTTGATACATCATTTTGAACAGAAATGCAATGGTTCATTGAATCAGTCTAACATTTTGTTCATACACTGCTGCCATCTATTGACCAAAAGGTAAATTGTGCCTAGACTCCTAAGTTATATAATGGCCTTTCTATTGCATTTCAAAGATGATGGAGAAAAAATATATAGAAAACAAATGTTTTTTCTTTGTATTATCTTCTACCAGATCTAATGTGTTACATTCTCCTACGTTAATTTCACATTTCCACAAACTTCAAAGTGTTTCCTTTCAAATGGTATCAAGAATATGCATATCCTTGTTCCTTGCCTGACCAACAGGCAGAGATATGGATTTGTCATTTAAGGCAAAAAAATGTTTTTTAAAGTGTCCGATCCTAATTAAAGAAGGATATTTTAAGAATTGAGACATGGATTGTGTATGTGTGACATTCAGAGGGTGAATGGGCAAGACAAAATATTTAAGTGCATTGGAACAGGGTATGAAAGTAGGTACCGGTTTGAGTGTGTCAAGAACTGCAACGCTGCTTAGTTTTTAAAGCTCAACAGTTTCCTGTGTGTATCAAGAATGTTCCAGCATCCAAAGGACATCCAGACAACTTGGCACTGTGGAAAGCATTGGATTCAACATGGAACAGCATCCATGTGGAAAGCTTTCGACACCTTGTAGATTAATTAAATGCCCCAAATAATTGAGGCTGTTCTGAGGGGAAAAAAGGGGTTGCATCACAATATTAGGAAGGTGTAGATTTTCTGTGGTTACATTTTGTGAAACCAAGCTAGACATATAGAAATAGGTTGGAATTGTGAGCATGAGGTGATTGTAAAATCTGGAATTTCACTTAGATTAACAGCTATACAAACAAAAATATAATCTCAATTTTACACTCAACAAATGATCTTTTATCCCCCCCCCCACACACACACACTACCTGGTTGAACCACAAACAACTTATTAACAATGTCAAAACCTGTAAATAGTATGAGCAACATGACTAAAAGAAAGGAAACAGAAAAATAACCAGAGAAATACAAGACATCAATTCCCCTACAGTGGAGTTATCATTCTCTTTAACCCAAGATGCAGGTCAGTTTCACAGCCATGTGGAGGAGGGCCTGAGTAAAGCTACCCAACACAATGAAGGAGAAAGTAATTGAATGATCTCAAAGAAATATGAGCTTGAAGGATTGCCCCGAACATCTTAGGTAAGTATTTCAGCATCAAGGTCAGAAGGATAATCTTTACGGTACAGGAGGCTCTCTTCAGGTTCTCTCCCTTTTCTTTTTCACCCTTTCTCTCCTTCCCTCCATCCCCTGGACAGGATCTGCTCAGCACCATCAGAATGAAGACACTGCAGAACACGTCGATGAACAGAACCACGGCAAAGATAACAGCATGTAATTTGATGCCATCTGTGGTAGCACCCGCTGACACAGGATAGGCAGAGTGTCAGCAAACATTGTACGGTCATACATGCCTGCCTGTATCTCAGGGGTTTGTACTTCAGGTAGACCAGAGGGTAGCCAACCGCAATGTAGCGCTCCACACAGATGCAGCACTGGAACATGGGTCGTCCAATCTCGACCAAGCAAGAAATGTACCTCCTGGCAGAATGAAGGGTCAACTTTTGATGAAGAGGACGTTGGTGACCAATAGAGGTGAGTAGAGGCAGTAGAGAAGCTCCATGACAGACTGGTTGATGGTGAAGATCTCCTGGTTCACCTGGACCGAAGGGCCACCCGCCACCAGCCACAGGTACCAGGTGTTGGTGACCAGTCCCAGGAGGCAGTTGAACAGTTCTGTTACCAGGTGGACTGGCAGACATCTGGGCCACACCCAGCACCAAGAGTCAAAATAGTCAAACCCCTGGTGAGGTTAAACCTGACGGAATCAGGAACATTTGAGTTTGGTGCCTTCATTGCTGCACGTCCTCTGTTACTTTAGTCTCAGGAGAATAGGAAGAGCTGTGTGGAGATAGAAAAAACACAAGAGGAGAGGTAATTAGTGGAACTGAAGCGGTATAACACTTAGTGTAACAAGTTTTGTCATAACAGGAAGTAAGCTAATACTCAAGGATAGACAATGTTATTATTACAAATTGATTGAAGCTACTGTGGTTTTTCAAGACAATGGAAGAAATGTACTTTTTATTGTACCTTCTGCGGTTTCTTCTTATAGGGGAATAATGCGCGTCTATACTTCTGTCCAGAGGTTAGGATGTGGCATCTACAGTATGCTTTGAAGAGGGCTCAAAACAAGATGATACTCATCTAGACTAGCATATATTTGACTAATGTATTGACTTTTGAATTGATGTGGATCTGTCATTAAAATAGCTGAAGCTAAAGACAGAGTTTGAGAGGCTCTTTTTCTACTTCCTGAGAGTGAACTTCTGGATAGCATTTTTATGTACCTGCATCCAATTTGAATATTCCAGAATCCAATGCTAAGTAGCATAGCACAATGACTGTAAATTCCTTCATACTGCACCCAGATACATACAAATGGAATCCACCAGTTCCTCTGACTCTTGATAAGTAGATACAGTGTCTCATTGCCAATATCCTGAACTATAAATTTAACGTCTGGTGGGTTTTCAGTGTTTATGGACCCTAATGGCTTTCTAGGATTGTGCACTATCTGGGCTAGAATGTTGCTTAACCATGACACCATTAACCAAGTCTCATGCATAGTCAGTCCAAATACATTTGAATAACTTTGTGTAATCTTGTGACAGACGAGGACCCTAAGTTCATGCCATGAAAAACAAGACAATCTATTACTTAATGCTGATGCTAAATGAATAGGCCTAACCCCATATCTAACCACCCCATCCTAAAATGAACTGTATAGTTAAACAAACAAACCAATATTCACAATATCAAGCTAAACAAGTGATGCAGCTTTAGATAACAACAACTCCAACGATAACGATGCTAACGTGACGTATCTCACAAAATGCTATTGCTACATGCCACAAAATTAAAACTATCCAAACTATTTGTTTAAAAAGTATATATATTATTCATCTATGACGTCTCTACGTCTGTTTAAATGACAGTTGCAGGCACTAAGAGCTTTCTTTTTTAATTCACACAATGCTCTATAGTCTCCTAGCATTAGTTTGTCACAACGACCTGTACTTTTAATGCCCACAACTGTGTCTCTGGTCCTCTTCGGCATGGCAGCCTTCCCTCCCTGTAGAGATGAAGCAGGGGTGAAACAATGACGCTGAAAATGTTAACAATCAGCAAGATGGGGATGACATTGCAGTTGTGGACAAGACTGGATGACACGGTGGTGTAACCAAAGACAACCGGGAAGGAGCTTGCCAAGATAATCACCAGGTTGGTTGAGACCATGCCAAAAGCTCTCATCTTGTGTGGGTCTGTCGTACCCTGTTTCTTCTCTCCCCCTCTGCCCCCCTCTACCTCTCCTGGACCAGGCTGCTTCAGCACACGCAGAATGAAGAAGCAGCAGAGAGAAATGACAGCCACCCCAAGGCAATAGACACTAATGAGCACATAAGCTGTGATTTCTTCACAACCCATTAAAGTGATAGGATAGCACGCACAGGAGAGTGTCAATACCCAGACCACGGTTGAACACACCACCCTGTACCTCCGTAGTCTGTACTTGAGGAATGTCACAGGTTGGACCACCGCCAGGTAGCGCTCCACACAGATGCAGCTCTGGAGCAGGGGCCTGCAGGTCCAGGAGAGGAGATAGAGGAAATAAACAGTCTGCCGTAAAATGACATTCTGGTTGAATTGGAAGCTGACCACATTAAGGAGACCCTGGACACAGAACACCAGCTCCACAGCAAACAGGTTAATAGGGAAGATCTGGGAGGGTTTGACACCTCCAGAGAGACTTCCACTCAGACAGAGCCAGAGGCACCAAACCAGAGATGGCGTCCCCAGGATGAAGCCCAGGGCCTGGGCAGCGACGAACAGCATTATCCCAACATAGCCGTGGTCAAAGCAAACATCCCAGTTGTCAAGGTAAGTGTGGTTTCCTGAAGAGGCATTCATCCTTGTTAAATCATTTCCGAGCCCACTGAGATGTGAGAGAAGGGAGATGACAAGATTCATCACTTTATGTTTTAATATATTGTAGGCAAAATACTGCTACAATATACTGTATTTATGCAAATATTCATATAAATACTTTGATATAGATAGGTGTACTGTTGTCTTTAAAAACATTGTGCATTGTCTCAGAAAGTCTGAATTAATACATGAATAGGAGATAACATACTCAGTGATGTTGAGATGTAAAATAACATACCTTAATTTTTTGGAAACTCGTACCTTGATGCGCAATAATCGTAGTTCTTCCTCCTGGAGAAGGCTGAGTCCAACCTGATGGTATAACACCTACATGTATGAGTGATTTCATCCAATGCTGTCTGTCCTGTGTTCTTCCTAACAAGTCACGTGTGGGTTAAATGATCACCATTGCATTTTATTTGACTAAAAATCTAAATGTTTCAGGAAGGAACAAAATGCAGATGCTTGTACACACACACACACACACACATGCACATGCACGCACACAGATGGGATTTCAACCTGCTCAGGGATTTGCATTTTGGCCAGGCATCATCAGTCTGCACCTGTCTGTCCCAGCCACAGGTTAACCCGGCCACCTGCAAGAGTTGACTCTTTCACCTTACATAATCAAATCATATGGGCTTTAGGCATACACAGTATTAGTCTGTTGTTTGGATTGTGAATCTCTATTTGCATAGGGAATACTTTACATGTTTGTACTTACAATTAAACCATATGTGATATCTTCATTAAAGTTACAATCATTGTATGTTTAAAAATTCAAAAGAAGTGTAAGTTTGTTTTGTTAATAATATTGTGCAAAACCTATATAAGCTGTTAAAACCTGTTATGGCGAGGCATTCCCTAGGGGAACTCCCCCCCATTCAGCTGAAAAGGTGGCACGGGGAATTAAAAATATTCTTTAAAAATATTTAACTTTCACACATTAACAAGTCCAAAACAGCAAATGAAAGATAAACATCTTGCTAATCTACCCATCATGTCCGATTTTTTAAATGTTTTACAGCGAAAACACAAAATATATTTATGTTAGACCACCACCAAATAAAATAAAAACACAGCCATTTTTCCCAGCCAAAGATAGAGTCACAAAAGCAGAATTAGAGATACAATAAATCACTAACCTTTTGAAAATCTTCATCAGATGACACTCATATGACATGTTACACAATACATTTATGTTTTGTTCGATAATATCCATATTTATATCCACAAATCTCAGTTTACATTGACGCCATGTTCAGAAATGCCTCCAAAATATCCGGAGTAATTACAGAGAGCTATGCCAGATAACAGAAATACTCATCATAAATTTTGACGAAAGATACATGTTCTACATATAATTAAAGATACACTGGTTCTTAATGCAACCGCTGTGTCAGATTATTTTTAAACGTTACGAAAAAGCCTACCATGCAATAATCTGAGACAGCGCTCAGACTGACTGAGACAGCTTTCTCCGCCATGTTGGAGTCAAAAGAAATACGAAATTACTTCATAAATATTCCCTTACCTTTGATGATCTTTCATCAGAATGCAATGCAAGGAGTCCTAGTTCCACAATAAATCGTTGTTTTGTTCCATAATGTCCAATACTAGTGTCCAATTAGCTGCATTTGCTAGCACTTTCAGCTCACGTGCCCAAAAGCTGACGCTGGTCGAGGAGAACTCGGACGAAAACTTCAAAAATATATATTCCAGGTCGAATAAACTGGTCAAACTAAGTAGAGAATCAATCTTCAGGATGTTATTTTCATATATATCCAATAACGTTCCAACCGGAGCATACGTTTTCATCTGCAGCCAAATGGGAAATTGCATTCTGCCAGGACAATGACTCCTTCCCCTCCCATTCGGTCAAAGTTCACACCAGAGGCTCCATTCCACGTTCTACTGAATGAGGACATCTAGTGGAAGGCGTAGGAAGTGCTAACAGATCCATATCTTATTTGGATCTGAAGAGGCGATGACTTAAAATTAGACCCGCATTCAGAATTTCACTTCCTGTTTGGAAGATTGCCTACCCTATGAGTTCTGTTATACTCACAGACATAATTCAAACAGTTTTAGAAACTTCAGAGTGTTTTCTATCCAATAGTAATAATAATATGCATATATTAGCAATCTAGGACAGAGTAGGATGCAGTTCACTATGGGCACGCAATTCATCCAAAGTGAAAATACTGCCCCCTATACCCAACAAGTTAATGTGTGAAACGTGTAGTTAATTTTAATAGTATGGTATTATGTTATCATTCAGTAATAAAGTAATATTATGTAGGCTAGTAAGTAAAAATCAAATCAAACTTGATTTGCCACATGCGCCTGTTACGGTTTTCTTCCGTCGAAAGAGAGGCGGACCAAAACGCAGCGTGGTTATTATTAAACATATTTAACCTCTTGCGACGAGCAATCCCGGATCCGGGAGCGTAATCATAGCCTCAAACGAATTTGCATGACGCAGCGGACATAAATACTTTTCCTATTCATGAAAATCAGCCACAAACAAACACAGAGACAGGAACAAGGAACAGCCAATGAAAACATAATGGCAGGTCCCTGTGTTCATGGAAGCTAATATTTTTCTTCCAGTGGCCCTGTCTGGGTTCTCATGTTTTGTAATGTGGATACAATGCATTCATCACTGAAGGGGGACACATATTTGATGACATGATGTAATCATAAATGACAGACAGACAAGGACTTGAACTGTTAAAATCAATCAGATTTGTTTTATTCCACACTTCTTTAAAAATGTACAGCAACACAATTCTATAATGAACAAAAATATGAACGCAATATGCAAGAATTTTATAGGTTTTACTGTGTTACACTTCATATGAGGAAGTCAGTCAATTGAAATATATAAAATAAAATCCACTGTGAGGCCGGTTGGACGTGCTACTAAATTCTCTAAAACGACATTGGAGGCGGCATATGTATAGAAATTTCAGCTCATGAAACATGGGACCAACACTTTACATGTTACGTTTACATTTTTATTCAGTTTAAATTGAACATCACTCAGAATTAGAGAACTGTAATACAGTATAAAATACAAGCTAAAATATGATTTTGCTAAGTAAAAATAGTAGTATATATTTTTGATGTAATTTTTCTTCAAACCAATCAAAACAGTCAGCAATGGTTTGGAATTGTGAGCATGAGGTGATAGTAAAATCTCACAATGTAATGGAATGGAACAGAATGATAACCTGAGAAAGACAACCATTCCCCTACAGTGGAGTTATCCTTCTCTTTAAAGGGGCAATCTGCTTTTGCTACTACCATTCTTGGACATTGAAATTAATGACATACCCATTGATTATTGAAGAATATTACTTATATAAGCGGTTAGTTCAACTGTCATACCATATCAGAACCCAAAATAAGAGCTTATTTAGATCCTATGTTTGTAAAAAAGTAAAGTTAATTAACAAGCACTGTATAGCCTTAAGACGTGGTAAATACTATAATGTTGATATCATGAATCAATGCGTCCTTAGCTCTGTCTATGAATTTGAGAGTTTCTCCAACCCCATCCCTCTTTTTATCAACACAATAGAGGGGAATCCACTTTGTTGTTGTTTGATTTGCAGATTGCCCCTTTAAAAACAACTCAAATGCAATTCTGCTCTGTCTCACAAAGTTCGATTGCTTTATGCCACCAAAAGAAAACAATCCAAACTATCAATTAAAACATTAAACAAATCATTCTACGCCATGGCCTTGTTTACATATGTTTAAACTACAATTGCAGGCAGTAAGAAGATTTAAGAAGATTTAAGTAAGCAGGCAGGGAGAATCATTTTTATTCAATGCATATTTTGTCACGACTCAGGATATGACCCAGATGCAGACACAGGAGGCGGATAGTACAGTTATTAGATTATTTATTATAAACATGGGGCAAGCAAAGGGCAGGTCGAGGGCAGGCAGAGGTTCATGATCAGGTCAGAGTCAGGCAGGTACAGGATGGCAGGCAGGCTCAGGGTCAGGTAGGCAGAATGGTCAGAAAGGGAAAAACTACATAACAGAACTTGAGAAACAGGAAGGCGGGAAAGAACACTGGTAAGACCTGACAAGACAAGATGAACTGGCAACAGACAAACAGAGAACACAGGTATAAATACACAGGGGATAATTGAGAATATGGGAGAAACCTGGAGGGGGTGGAGACAAGCACAAAGACTGGTGAAACAGATCAGGGTGTGACATATTTAACACAATGCGCTATCGTGTCCTAGCGATAGTTTGCAACAATAACCTCTACTTTTAGTGCCTGCAACTGTAAGTCTAACGTGTCTCTGGCCCTCTTCGGCATGGCAGCCTTCCCTCCCTGTAGAGGTGAATCAAGGGTGAGACCATGACACTGAAGATGTTAATAATCACCAACATGGGAAAGACATTGCAGTAGTACTCAATACTGAATGACAATGTGGTGTAAACACCAACCACCGGGATGGAGCTCGCCAAGATAATCAGCAGGTTAGTTAAGACGATCCCAAAAGCTCTCATCTTATGTGGGTCTGTCTTTCCCTGTTTCTTCTCTCCCCCTCTGCCCCCCTCTACCTCTCCTGGACCAGGCTGCTTCAGCACACGCAGGATGAAGAAGCAGCAGAGAGAAATGACTAACAACCCAAGGCAATAGACACTAACAAGCACATAAGCTGACATTTCTTCATATCCCATTGAAGCAATAGGAGAACATGCAAATGAGAGCAACAACACCCAGACCATGGTTGAACAGGCCACCCTGTACCTCCGAAGTCTGTACTTGAGGAAAGCCACAGGTTGGACCACCGCCAGGCAGAGCTCCACACAGATGCAGCTCTGGATCAGGGGCCTGCAGGTCCAGGAGAGGTTGTAGAGGAAATACACAGCCTGACGTAACATTGTAGCCTTCGGGATGAATAGGTAGCTGATCACTTCAAGGAGACCCTCGACACAGATCATCAGCTCCACTGCAAACAGGTTAACAGGGAAGACCTGGGTGGGTTTGAGACCTCCAGAGAGACTTCCACAAAGAGTGAGCCAGAGACACCAGACAAGAGCTGGTGTCCCCACGAGGAAGCACAAGGCCTGGGCAGCACTGAACAGCATTGTCACAACATAGAACTGGTCCACGCAAACATCCCAGTTGTCAAGGTAAGTGTGGTTTCCTGAAGAGGCATTCATCCTGGTGGAACAATATCCGAGCCTACTAAGATATGAGAGAGGGTTGATTAAGCAATTGATCACTTTTTCTTGAAATATACTGTATATATTTGGCAAAATACTGATGCAAAATACTGAGAAGTCAAATAAATAGCCTGAGATAGCATACTCAATGGCGCTAAAATGTAAAAAAAGCCTACCTGAGTTGTTTTCCTAACTCAGACCTTGCGTGATTCACAATATTCGTGGTTCTTTCTCCTGCAGAAGGCTGAGTCCAACCCAATGAAATAACACCTAGACGTATGAGTGATTTTAGCCAACTCTCCCTGTCCTGTGTTCTTCCTTACAAGTGACGTGTTGTCTTATTTACATAGTCACACACCTGTGGGCAGTGATAAATTGAGCACCATTGCATTTTATTTGACTAGAAATCAAAACGTATCACGAAGGAACAAAACACAGATTTAAATAGTGTGGATGCTTGCACGCACAGACACACACACACACACACACACACAGATATTACATTTCAAACTGCTCAGTGATTTGCATTTCGCGGCCTGAACAGAAATGGAAGCATCGTCACTCATATCACTCAGCACCTGTCTATCCCAGCCACAGGATAACCCAGCCACCTGCAAGGACTGACTCTTTCACCTAACATAATCAAATCAGACGTGCTTCAGAAATACACAGTATTAGTCTGTTGTTTGGATTCTGGATCTCTCTCTAATCACATAGTGAATACTTTATAGGTTTGTACTTACAGGTAAACCATATGTGATATCTTCATAAATAAAAACAGTCATTCTATGTTTAAACGCAGACCTTTTCTCAAACAAGTGATTTAAAAAAAAAGTATTTATTATTATGTAAAATATAGTTACATATCTGTAGTGCTAATAATACTAGAGTGATAATACTATATAGAGTGCTAATGTGTGAAGTGTGTAGTTAGATTTAATAGTATGGTACTATGTTATCATTCAGTAATAAAGTCATTTTATGTTGACTCATAAGAAATAGCTTTTCATTCAGTCATGGTTATGTATGGTAATGACCTCAAAAAGTCCACAACAGTTTTAGAATTCTTGAATGAAAAAAGCCCAGCTGTCCACCAACCGGAAGGAGGCCTTTCACCAAAGCATTCCAGGTATTCCCTTGATTGGCAGACAGCAGGGTGACTGGCATGCTGGACCTCGCTAAACTCATGAAAATGACCATAAACAGTTAATACATAACTGACCAGGAGGGTCGCTAAACATTCCCCCCTCCACTATGTCCCATGTCCCCGGAGGTCTCTTTGGTCTGCATGGGCATAAAGGGGGCAGAGTGTCCACTCGTAGTAAAGGGTGTTCAGTCTGTGGCAGCCGGCTGTCACTCTGGGGCACAGGGGGGAAATGATGGGGGCACATGGGGCACAGCTTGTTTCTCTGGTGAACCACTCAGTGACGCAGGGGGTATAGGGGAGTGGGCCGTTTGGAGCCATGTGTCGTGTCAATTCTGACCAATCAAGATTGACTTTTTTATTTCTTCAAACAATCAATCTTTATTAATAAGAATTGCAATAATGGACCCTACACTCTGAGGTCAAAGATGAGAGCTCAAATGACAAGAAGTGCAAGAACCTTATATAGACAGGCTCTCAATGCAAGCATCTACAAAACATGTGATCTTAGTATGTGTATGTGTGGGGAGAAACAGGACGAACCTGAGGGAAGAGGTACACAATGTGGTTGTCTCGTCCTGTAGCAACTGCTGGTTATTCTCCTCTTCGAGTGAGGACAAAGGACAATAGGTGTCAGACCAACAGGAAATCACTCTGGACATAGTTCCTCATAAATTAACCAGCAAGCAGCTTTTGCTGTCTGCTCAGATGATGGATGATTTCAGACCCACACACACCTACACATAAAAATAATGAATATTTTGCCCAGCAATCAGCTAATACCAGGTCATCAGCTTTGCGAGACTCAAAATGTCTGCCTTGGTCACTGTGAATGGACTCTGCAGCTCCAAACCTGCCAAACCCAAGGTGTCCAGTCACGAGCCCCCCATGCATGCCCTGGAGCAGTCTCCTGCAGTGCTTTGGGGACCACCGTCTGCCACCTCTCCTCTCCTGTAGATGGCTCCTTCCATGCTCTCTGTAGCACGCCATCAGCCAGTCGCAGAGCCTCGAACTGTGACCACAGCCCTTTGGGTGCATATGAGAGCTCCTAAACCTCTTCCAACAGAAGTAGTGCTTCTACTGGATGTAGGTCTGTTTCCTGCTCCTGCCTCCATTGAGCCACATCAACAGCCTGCAGCTCACAGCAGACAGTTACTCTCACCTGGCATGCTGAGGCACAGACCCCCATCCTCCGCACACAGATCTCTCTAATGGGATGCCGCCCACAGTGGCAGCACCCGCTCACAGGGCCGCCGGGACACGGAATCTGTGTTAGAGGGGCGTTCCCCCACCCTGGTGTACCACTGTGAAGTCGTACATCTGAAGTTCCTCCAACCAGCGTGCGACCTGCCCCTCTGGCTCTTTTAAAGACATGAGTCCCTGGAGAGAGGAGTGGTAGGTTCCAACAGTGAAGGACAAGCCACATAGATAGTACTTGAAGTGTTTGATGGACTCCACTAAAGCGAGGAACTCTCACAGAGTCACAGTGCTAGTGTTTGTTAAACGTTTTGCTCAAGTGCGTCACCACTCTCTGCCCCTCTTGCCCAGCACCCTACACATGCCCACATTGCTCGTATCTGTGTCCAGGATAAAAAGCAAGAGAACCTTGATCAGTGCGCGCTTGATGGTGTTGAAAGCCTCCTTGCAGTCCGCTGTCCATGTGAAGGCCTCCTGTTATTCCTCTGTCCAGGTGAAGGCCTCCTGTTACTCCTCTGTCCAGGTGAAGAACTCCTGTTACTCCTCTGTCCAGATGAAGGCCTCCTGTTATTCCTCTGTCCATGTGAAGGCCTCCTGTTACTCCTCTGTCCAGGTGACTCCTCTGTCCAGAACTCCTGTTACTCCTCTGTCCAGATGTCCAAGGCCTCCTGTTATTCCTCTGTCCAGATGAAGGCCTCCTGTTATTCCTTTGTCCAGGTGAAGGCCTCCTGTTACTCTTCTGTCCATGTGAAGGCCTTCCTGTTCTTCCTCTGTCCATGTGAAGGCCTCCTGTTATTCCTCTGTCCATGTGAAGGCCTCCTGTTACTCCTCTGTCCATGTGAAGGCCTCCTGTTCTTCCTCTTGAAGGCCTCCTCCCTCCTGTCCATGTGAAGGCCTCCTGTTATTCCTCTGTCCATGTGAAGGCCTCCTGTTATTCCTCTGTCCAGATGAAGGCCTCCTGTTATTCCTCTGTCCAGTGAAGGCCTCCTGTTACTCCTCTGTCCATGTGAAGGCCTCCTGTTCTTCCTCTGTCCAGGTGAAGGCCTCCTGTTACTCTGTTATTCCTCTTCCATCTGTCCATGTGAAGGCCTCCTGTTAGGCCTCCTGTTCCTCTGTCCATGTGAAGGCCTCCTGTTCTTCCTCTGTCCATGTGAAGGCCTCCTGTTACTCCTCTGTCCATGTGAAGGCCTCCTCTGTCCTGTTCTTCCTCTGTCCAGGTGAAGGCCTTCCTCTGTTGAAGGCCTCCTGTTCTTCCTCTGTCCATGTCCATGTGAAGGGTTCTCCCTGTTCTTCCTCTGTCCAGGTGAAGGCCTCCTGTTATTCCTCTGTCCATGTGAAGGCCTCCTGTTATTCCTCTGTCCATGTGTCCAGGTGAAGGCCTCCTGTTACTCCTCTGTCCATGTGAAGGCCTCCTGTTACTCCTCTGTCCAGGAACCTTATGGTGATAGTGGGCTTTGGCTAAGAGAGCCACGGGTCCGAACTGCCCTGTCTACGCGGATCCTGATCCATTTCTCTGAGCTCTGGGAGACATAGGGCAATCCCTGTGCAGATGGCTTGCCTGGCCACAAGCCCAGAAGACCATGTTTGTGTTGCATGCTACATGTTGTCTGAAGTGCTACATGCTGTCTGTAGTGCTACATGCTGTCTATAGTGCTTTATGCTGTCTATAGTGCTATATTTCTTTTATATATTGTTTTATTTCACCTTTATTTAACCAGGTAGGCTAGTTGAGAACAAGTTCTCATTTACAACTGCGACCTGGCCAAGATAAAGCATAGCAGTGTGAACAGACAACACAGAGTTACACATGGAGTAAACAATTAACAAGTCAATAACACAGTAGAAAAAAAAAAAAAGAAAAAAGAGAGTCTATATACATTGTGTGCAAAAGGCATGAGGAGGTAGGCGAATAATGACAATTTAGCAGATTAACACTGGAGTGATAAATGATCAGATGGTCATGTGCAGGTAGAGGTACTGGTGTGCAAAAGAGCAAATAGGCAAATAAATAAATAAAAACAGTATGGGGATGAGGTAGGTAAATTGGGTGGCTATTTACCGATGGACTATGTACAGCTGCAGCAATCGGTTAGCTGCTCAGATAGCTGTCTATAGTGATATATGCTGTCTGTAGGGCTATGCTGTCTATAGTGATACATGCAGTATGTAGTGCTGCATGCTGTACATAGTGCTGCATGCTGTCTATAGTGCTACATGCTGTCTCTAGTGCTACATGCTGTCTATAGTATTTCATTTTGTCTATAGTGCTATATGCTGTCTATAGTACTACATGATGTCTATAGTACTACATGATGTCTATAGTACTACATGATGTCTATAGTACTACATGCTGTCTATAGTTCTGTATTCTGTCTATCGTGCTACATGCTGTCTGTGGTGCTATATGGTGTCTATAGTGTTTCATGCTGTCTGTAGTGCTACATGCTGTCTGTAGTGCTACATGCTGTCTGTAGTGCTACATGCTGTCTATAGTGCTATATGCTGTCTATAGTATTTCATGCTGTCTGTAGTGCTACATGCTGTCTATAGTGTTTCATGCTGTCTGTAGTGCTACATGCTGTCTGTGGCGCTATATGGTGTCTATAGTGTTTCATGCTGTCTGTAGTGCTACATGCTGTCTGTAGTGCTACATGCTGTCTGTAGTGCTGTATGCTGTCTAGCCATAGACCACCACAAACTAAACCCTAAAGAAACCGCCACAAGTTACACACACTGCCTGGTCATATAACTTGCAGTGCCCAAAACATTACAGGTATTCCTTTGATTGGCTGACAGCAGGGTGACTGGTATGCTGGATCCCGCAATATGAAATAATATTCCTATGCTTATAGACACAAAGAGTTGTCATTAGATACTGACAAGGTTTGAAATTCCTTTAGAGTTCCAACGATACCAGAAACACATGTTAAGTCAAATCTTTTTTATTTTTGTGTGTGTGTGTGTGTGTGTGCAGTTTTCTTTAAAATATTGAAGATCAGAATTAGGCCTTACCCCTATAGAGGCAGTTACAACAGCTGAAAGACAATGATGTCTGTCATGCAAATAGCCAATAAAAACATCAAGCAGGTCCAGCTGTTCATGGAAGCTAATGTTTATATCCTGTTAGCCCTGTCGGAGTTTCTATGTTTCCTAATGGTGATACTATTAGCCAAGATAGGTGCATTCATCACTGAAGGGGGATACATATTTAATGACATGCTGTAATCAATGATGGACTGGCCATCTGGAGCACTGGTAGTTTTGAATTGGGGTGATGAACAAAATATAAATAACCCCAGCCCCTGAAGGAACTGGCAGCAGAGCCCTCTGCCACTGCGGTTGGTATTACATCTGTCAGCCTCTCTCTCCCAGCCAATTACTTTTGGTCCAGCAGCCCATCTCTGAGTGGTGCCCAGTGGAGCAAGATGGACAAACCAGTTCAACTGTTAGCCAAATATTTAAAATCAAATTATTCAGGTCAATCATCTTTTGCTGAATGGCAGCAGAGAGGAGAGAGAGAGCAGCCCATTGAGCCCAGTGATACCAGTTCAACTGTTAGTCAAGGTTTTGCTGAATCAATCGTTCGTTAATGTCGCTTAACGAGAACCGACCAATCACAACCTGGATGGGGTGGGCCATTAAAAAAAGGTTGATGTTGAACTCATTATTATGCATGAATGGTTATGATTATTGACAAGTTAGTACTTAGCCTTAACAAATTAGAGACTAACCACCAATGTAGACCATTTTTCTTGCACAAGGATTTAATGATGGAACCAAACCTACAAAAATGATAAATGTTGGTTGTGTATTTTTTTAACTGCTGTGTTGTCCAATTGGAATTAATATTGTACTCGTGGTATATAGTATACTATTATATGAAATTATGAATATACTAACATAATATGTCTTTAATATATTAATATTATACTAACATTCTACTATTATATTAACATTATACATTTGATTTAATGTTATACTAATATACTAATTACTCATCCAGGTTGAGGATAGTGCATATGCAGTGGACAGTAGATTGAGCCAGAGCCAGGATACCACTGCCACCCCAATTTGTGATTATTTTAAGAGGGCGAAGTCAGGGGACCTAAACATGTTTTTAAGTTCCCACTCCCAACAAAAGTGTGAAAAGTCTGGTGCAGAAGATTTTCTTTTGTAAAGATGGGACGAACAGGAAGTGGCTGTCACACAGTGAAGAGAACATTGCTTTATTCTGCTTCATTTGTATGGCATTTGCAAAGCCCTTTCATGAATGGAATGGCAGACTGGAAGCAAATCCATATCAGAGTGGAAGAGCATTATGCATAGAGATTAAGCTGAGGCCTACTTTCTGAGGTCCTCCAAAGGTAACATTGAGCGCCTGTTCATCGGCAGTCAGATGTCTGCTCATAGAGAGCAAGTGTGCAGAAGTGCTAGAGCGCATTATAGATGTTGTTAAAAGTCATAGGCAAGAGGGGTCTGAGCTACAGAGGCATGCAGTCTGAAGCAGCTTCTACGCTAGATGACAGCAGCATCGACCGTGGCAACCTTTTAGAGATGGTCATTCTGCTGGGAAAGTGAATGTGTATGAAAAAGCATCTCACTGCCTGCATAGAGAAAAGCAAACAACTGCATGACTCTGGGTCAAGAGGCGGCAGAGGCTCTCTAATCACTCTATTATCAAAGACTACCATCGATAATGTCATTACCACCATCCAACACACAATGCAGGCCACCATAGCAACTGCAATCCAGGAAGCTGGTATGTTTTCAGTCCAGATTGACACTACGCAGGCCTGGGGGCGACCCGTCCGGAAGTCCCTCTGCAACTGGATCCCGGACTTCCTGACGGGCCGCCCCCAGGTGGTGAGGTTAGGTAGCAACACATCTGCCACGCTGACCCTCAACACTGGAGCTCCACAGGGGTGCATGCTCAGTCCCCTCCTGTACTCCCTGTTCACCCATGACTGCATGGCCAGGCTGACTCCAACACCATCATTAAGTTTGCAGATGACACAACAGCGGTAGGCCTGATTACCGACAACGATGAGACAGCCTATAGGGAGGAAGTCAGAGACCTGGCCGGGTGGTGCCAGAGTAACAACCTATCCTTCAACGTAACCAAGACTAAGGAGATGATTGTGGACTACAGGAAAAGGAGGACCGAGCACACCCACATTCTCATCGGCGGTGTTGTAGTGGAGCAGGTTGAGAGCTTCAAGTTCCTTGGTGTCCACATCAACAAAAAAACTAGAATGGTCCAAACACACCAAGACAGTCGTGAAGAGGGCACAACAAAGCCTATTCCCCTCAGGAAAGTAAAACGATTTGGCATGGATCCTGAGATCCTTAAAAGGTTCTACAGCTGCAACATCGAGAGCATTGCCTGGTACGGCAATTGCTCGGCCTCTGACCGCAAGGCACTATAGAGGGTAGTGTGTACGGCCCAGGGCTAACCGGGCTAACTGTATTGTCTCCCCCTTTGCCCCCCTCTACCTCTCCTGGACCAGGCTGCTTCAGCACACGCAAGATGAAGAAGTAGCAGAGAGAAATGATGGCCACCCTAAGGGAATAGACACTACTGAGCACATAACCTGTGGCTTCTTCATAACCAAATAAAGAGATGGGAGACAATGCAAAAGCGAGAGACAACACCCAGACCATGGTTGAACA
Source organism: Oncorhynchus tshawytscha (assembly GCF_018296145.1). Classification (NCBI taxonomy): domain Eukaryota; kingdom Metazoa; phylum Chordata; class Actinopteri; order Salmoniformes; family Salmonidae; genus Oncorhynchus; species Oncorhynchus tshawytscha. The sequence continues at coordinate 50,880 of NW_024609729.1, forward strand.
CACCACCCTGTACCTCCGGAGTCTGTACTTGAGGAAAGCCACAGGTTGGGCCACCGCCAGGTATCTCTCCACACAGATGCAGCTCTGGAGCAGGGGCCTGCAGGTCCAGACGAGGTCATAGAGGACATAAATAGAGTGCCGTAACATGATATTCTGGCTGTATAAGTAGCTGACCATCTCAAGGAGACCCTCGAAACAGAACAACAGCTCCACTGAAAACAGGTTAACATAGAATACCTGGGTGGGTTTGACACCTCCAGAGAGACTTCCACTCAGAAAGATCCAGAGGCACCAGACTAAGGCTGGCGTCCCCAGGAGGAAGCACAGGTCCTGGGCAGCAAGGTAAAGACCTGGCACAACAAAATCCTGGTCCAAGCAAACATCCCAGTTGTCAAGGTAAGTGAGGTTTTCTGAAGAGTCATTCATTCTTGTGGAACACTATCCGAGCCCACTGAGAGACGAGAGAAGGGAGATTACATGATTCATGACTTTATGTTTAATTTGACATATTCCAATGCCAGTTGATTCTGATGCAAACACATAACAATACTTTGATATACAGTAAGTAGGTCACCTGTTATGTCAGTCAAAATATTGTGCATTGTCTCAGAATGTCTGAATGAAATAATGAAGAGGAGAATAAAAATGGTTAGAATGATCATAACATGTTGAAATGTAAAATAACCTACCTGTTTGTGGTGTTCATTCCTGTAGAAGGCTGAGTCCAACCAGATGGAATAACACCAACATGTATGAGTGATGTTAGCCAATGCTCTCTGTCCTGTGTTCTTCCTAACAAGTCACGTCTTGTGTTGTTTACATACGTACCCTTGTGTGCACTGATGAGTTTTGCACCATTTTGATGAACAAAACAGATGAATACAATGCAAATGCGGCACACACAGACACGCATACACACACACACACACACACACACACACACACACACACACACACACACACACACACACACACACACACACACACACACACACACACACACACACACACACACACACAGATGTGCTTTTCACAGTCACAAGGGTGTTTGGCAGTGATGATGGCCAGCTGCTGTGATAGCGTTTTGTTGAAGCACTCCACGAGACCATCACACTGTGGGTGAAGTGGAGTGGTGTGTGTCTTGTGCAAACCCATCTGCTCACACATGGGACTAAACATTTATTTGAAAGAACTCTGCGGCTCCAAACCTGCCGAACCCAAGGTGTCCAGTCACTACTCCTCCATGCATGCCCTGTAGCGAAGTCTCCTGCAGTGCTTTGGGAACCATCACCTAACACCTCTCCTCTCATGTAGATGGCTCCTCCCATGCTCGTTGTAGCATTCCATCAGCTAGCTGCAGATCCTCAAACTTTGACCACATCCCTTTGGTTGCATGTGAGAGTTCCTCCACCTCGCCCAACGGAAAGAGCTCCACTGCCTGTAGGTCTGTGTCCTGCTCCAGCTGCTGCCTCCATTTAGCCACGTCAACATCCTACTGCTCACAGCAGACCGGCACTCTCACCTGGCATGCTGAGCCACAGACCCCCTCCTCTGCTCATAGCTTTTCGTAGGTTTCTTTCCACTCACAGTGGTGCCACCCGCTCACAGGGCCCGACGGGACATGGAGTCAGTGTTAGGGGGTGTTCCCCCGCGCTGTGTACCACTGTGAAGTTGTATATCTGAAGTTCCTCCAACCAGAGTGCGACCTGCCCCTCTGGCTATTTGAAAGACATAAATCACTGGAGAGAGGAGTGGTCAGTTCTTACAGTGAAGGACAAGCCACACATGTAGTACTTGAAGTGTTTGATGGTTTCCACTAAAGCGAGGAACTCTTGCAGGATGAGAGTAGCAGTGCTCGTGTTTGTTGAATGTTTTGTTGAAGTACGTCACCACTCTCTGCACCTCTGGATCCACCTGGGCCAGCACCCGACCCATGCCCACATTGCTTACATCTGTGTTCCAGGATAAAAAAGCAATGTGGGGTCAGGTGGGCAAACATGAGGGCCTTGATCAGTACACGCTTCAGGGTGATGAAGGACTCCTGGTAGTCCGCTGTCCATGTTAATGCATCCTGTCAATCCGCTGTCTATTTGAGAGCCTCCTGGTACTCCTCTGTCCATGTATTGGCCTGATACAGCAGGCGGTTCAAGAGAGCGGCGACACCAGAGAAGATCTGTACAAACCCTCTTGTAGTATGAGGCCAGGCCCTGGAAGCTCTTCAGGTGCTGCTGGTTGTCAGCATCTGCTGTTCTCAAACAACCTACACTTTGTTTTCCATAGTGCTGATTCCCTCTTCTCCCACTTGGTGCCCCAAGAAGGAAACCTCTCTGCTCATGAAGTTTGGAGCTTAAAACTCAGGTTGGAGCTTCAGGTCTATGACAGCCCCCCTCTCCAGCACACGTCATAGCGCACGCAGGGCAGACTGAAAGGAGCTGAATTTTATTGAGACATACTAGACACTCATGTCAGGGATACCAGCCACCACCCTGTTCAACTGCCAGTATTGTCTGTTGATGGAAAAAGCAGTTTCGCTCTAACCTCTGGGGAGAGACATGCCTCAGATACCTCTTTTGTCCCACCTCCCACACATGCGGTGACCTCACCCTCAGCATAACAAGTGCGTCCAGAGATACAACCTCTCTTATCGTCACTCAATGCCTGGGTTTACCTCCACTGTACCTGCACCCTACCATACCCCTGCCTGGACATTATGCCCTGAATCTATCTTACCATGCCCAGAAATCTGCTCCTTTTATTCTCTGTCCCCAACGCACTAGACAACCAGTTTTGATAGCCTTTAGCCATACCCTCATCCTACTCCTCCTCTGTTCCTCCTCTGTTCCACTGTGTGTCCCCAGGCGCTCTCGTTTGCTGATTTCTGTAACCGTAAAAGCCTTGGTTTCATGCATGTTAACATCAGAAGCCTCCTCCCTAAGTTTGTTTTACTCACTGCTTTAGCAAACTCCGCCATCCCTGATGTCCTTGCCATGTCTGAATCCTGGCTTAGGAAGGCCACCAAAAATTCTGAGATTTCCATCCCCAACTACAATATTTTCCGTCAAGATAGAACAACAACCATGAGTTGCAATCTACTGCAAAGATAGCCTGCTCTGTTCTGTCATAGTTTCCAGGTATATGCCCAAACAGTTCGAGCTTCTAATTAAAAAAATAAAATCTCTCCAGAAATAAGTCTCTCAGTTGCCGCCTGTTATAGAACCCCACCAGCCCCCAGCTGTGCCCTGGACTCCATATGTGAATTGATTTCCCCCCATATACATGCTGTCTGTAGTGCTACATGCTGTCTATAGTGCTAAATTATGTCTTAAGTGTTACATGCCTGTCTTTAGTGCTATATGCTGTCTGTATTTCTACATGCTGTCTGTAGTGTTACATGCTGTATGTAGTGCTTCATGCTGTATGTATAGCTGCATGATGTCTGTAGTGCTATATGCTGTCTACAGTGTTACATGTTGTCTGTAGTTCTATATTTTGTCTATATTGCTACATGCTGTCTGTATTGTTAAATGTTGTCTGTTGTGCTACATGCTGTCTGAAGTGCTACATGCTGTCTGTAGTGCTATATCTTGTCTATAGTGATACATGCTGTCTGTATTGCTACATACTGTTAGTAGTGCTACATGCTGTCTGGTGCTATATGCTGCCTGTAGTGCAACATGCTGACTGTAGTGTTACATGCTGTCTGTAGTGATACATGCTGTATGTAGTTTTACATGCTGTCTTTAGTGCTATATGTTGTCTATAGTGCTACATACTGTCTATAGTGCTACCTGCTATCTGTAGTGCAACATGCTGACTGTAGTGTTACATGCTGTCTGTAGTGATACATGCTGTATGTAGTTTTACATGCTGCCTTTAGTGCTATATGTTGTCTATAGTGATACATACTGTCTATAGTGTTACATGCTGTCTATAGTGCTACATGCTGTCTATAGTGCTACCTGCTATCTGTAGTGCTACATTCTGTCTGTAGTGCTACATGCTGTCTATAGTGCTACATCCTGTCTATATTGCTACATGCTCTGTAGTGCATTTTACTGTCTGTCATGCCATGTGCTGTCTGTAGTGCTACATGCTGTCTGTAGTTCTACAGCACGAATGAGTTCAGTTCTTTCAGCCACCCATGCAGACTTTTCCCGCAGTGGTCTGCTCTGCACCACAGCATGCACAGTGGGTGTATCTCCACATTCCATTTATTCTGGGTCTTTGTGCAATGCTCTATAGGAGAGAGAGCCTGAACTGTTTGCTTGCCAGCTCGCTGTACATTGAGGGGGCATGTGAAATTATGCCCGATAAGTGAGGATCTATTTCAAGATTGCTTAACCTGTTGGCGCGCGTTGGAGCTAAAAAACATTGACAACACACATAAAGTCCCGAAGCACCCCACCGTTACTCACTACACGTAGATATTCCCTCAGTGAAGTATGGCAGGTCAACTCCCATTGGCCACAGCTTAACAAGCGACCTTATTGGTCAAAACTTAAACTGAAAAGTGAACCAACCTATTCACTTATACATTAAAGAAATATTTCTTCAAAATAAATGCATTAACAACACTACAATTAGGGAGCAATTCAGTCACCTTTTAAGTCAAATACATAATTAATACAAAAAAACTCAATACATAGTTCTAACAAGGGTATTACACAAGCAAAAACTACAACAGGAAGTACCAGTGATGTGCTCAGTGGTCCATCAAAACAGATACTAAGCTACAGGACTGTTTCGCTATGTTCCGATCCGAGAGTCATCCGATGACTTTGAGGAGTATATCAGTCACTAACTTCATTAATAAGTGCATTGACAATGTCATCCACACATTGACCGTACATACATATCCCAAGCAGAAGTCATGGATTACAGGCAGCACCCACACTGAGCTAAAAGCTAGAGCTGCCGCCTTCAAGGAGGGGGACACTAATTGGGAAGTTTATAAGAAATCAAGCTATTCCCTGTGACAAACCATCAAACAGGCAAAGAATCAGTACAGGACTATGGCTGAATCCACCTACAACAGCTCTGACACTCGTCGGATGTGACAGGGCTTGCAAACTATCACAGATTTAAAAAAGGGCAACCCAACAGCGAGCTGCCCAGTGACACGAGCCTGCCAGACTAACAAAATGCCTTCTTTGCTCGCTTTGAGGCAAGCAACACTGAACCAAGCATGAGAGCACCAGCTGTTCCAAACGACTGTTTGATCACGCTCCCCATAGCTGATGTGAGTAAGACATTTAAACAGGTTAACATTCACAAGGCCGCAGGGCCAGGCGGATTACCAAGACGCGTATTCAGAGCATCCGCTGACAAGCTGGAAAGTGTCTTCACTGACATTTTCAACTTCTCCCTAACCCAGTCTGTAATACCTACATGTTTCGAGCAGACCACCATTGTCCCTGTTCCCAAGAAAGCCAAGGTAACCTGCCTAAATGACTTCCGCCCCATAGCACTCACGTCTGAAGCCATAAAGTGCTGTGAAAGGCTGGTCATGGCTCATATCAACCCAGAAACCCATAGACCAATTTGCATGCCGACCAACAGATCTACAGATGACTCCACTCCACATTGCCCTTTCCCACCTGAGGAACAGGCAGTCCTATGTGAGAATGCTGTTTGTTGATTACAGCTCAGCATTCAGCACAGTAGTGCCCTCCAAGCTCATCACTAAGCTACGGACCCTGGGACTTAACACCTCCCTCACCAACTGGATCCTGGACTTCCTGACTGAGCATCAACCAGGTGGTAAGGTTAGGCAACAACACAACTGCCACAGTAACCCTCAACACAGGGGCTCCTCAGGGGTGTGTGCATAGTCCCCTCTTTTACTCCCTGTTCATCCATGAATCCAACATCATTAATAAGTTTGATGGCGACAAAAGTGGTTGGCCTGATCACCGACAACAATGAAACAGCCGACAGGGAAGAAGTCAGAGACCTGGTAGTGTGGTGGTAGGACAACAACATCTCCCTCAACTTGAGTAAGACAACGAAGCTGATGTTGGACTTCAGGAAAAGGAGGGCCATTCCCCAACCATATCCATGGGGCTGTAATGGAGTGGGTCAAGAGCTTGAAGATCCTTGGTATTCATCACTAAGAAACTATCATGGATCAAACACACCAAGACAGTCGTGAAGAGGGCACGGCAATGCCTATTCCCCCTCAGGAGACTGAAAAGATTAGGTATGAATTTTCAGATCCTCAAACATCCTTACTGGTATGACAACTGGTATGGCAACTGCTCAGCATCCGACAGCAAGGGCTACATAGGGTAATGCATACTGCCTAGTACATCAATGTGGCTAAGCTTCCTTCCATCCAGGACCTCTATACCTGGCGGTGTCAGAAGAAGGCCCTAAACATTGCCAAAGACTCCAGCCACCCAAGTGACAGACGGTTCTCTCTGCTACCACACAGCAAGCAGTGCCAGAGCGGCAAGTCTAGGACCAAAAGGCTGCATAACAGCTTCTACCCCCAAGCCATAAGACTGCTTAAAAGTTAATCAAATTTAATCGTATAGAAAATTATTGAAGACATCAAAACTATGAAATAGTTAAACAATTCAAAATATATTTTATATTTGAGATTCTTCAAAGTAGCCACCCTTTTCCTTGATGACAGACTTGCACACTCTTGGCATTCTGTCAACCATCTTTTATTTTATTATTTGTACTTTGTATTATGTTAACCAGATTAACCAAATTTATATCCTGCACTTATGCACACACACACACTAGAAAGACAGAGATGCAATTTCAAACTGCTAAGTCATTTGCATTTTGCCCTGAGCAGAAATGGAAGCATCATCACATATGACTTAGCACCTGTCTGCCCCAGCCACAGGTTAGACCAGTCACCTGCAAGGGCTAACATTTTCACATCATATGGACTTCAGACATACACCATATTAGTCTGTTGTTCGGATGCTGGATCTCTCTCTAATTGCATAATGAACACAGTGTAGGTTTGTTCTTACAGGTGTGATGTGTGATGTATTCATATAAAAATATATATTTTCTATGTTTAATCATTTTTCAAATAAGATATAGAGTTACATATCTGTAGTGCTAATGAAATAAAGTGTGTTACTTTGGTCTGTAAAGAACAGGAAACACACAATACGAGAGGTAATTAGTGGATCTGGAGAGGTGTAACACTTAATGTAAAACTAGTTTTTATCATCAATGGAATGAAGATTATAAACACAGAGATAGACAATGTTATTATTACACATTTTTTCAAGTTACTGTGGTTTTTCAAGGCAAAGTAAGAAATGTAGTTTTCACTCTACCGTCTGCGTTTTTTTCTTATTGGGGGAATAATGCAAGTCAATACCTTTGTACAGGGTTGGCACCGACAGTATGCTTTGAAGGGTGGTCAAAACAATATGACACTCATCTAGACTAGACTATATTTGACTAATCTATTGACATTTGAATTTATGTGCATCAGTCCATGCATACCTCGGTCACTGAGGGGGCAAAGGTTTGAGAAGAGACCACAAAAACCTCAGTTAAGGCTGAGGTTGTAATGGTAGTTCCTAACCATACCACTAGGAGCATTGGCTGCACGGCGGGAAATTGTTCAACTCTGAGACTATCGATCCTGACAGAATAAGAGCAAATCTTAGATACTAATTACTAGTCTGCAGCTAGAAATTGTTTACCTGGGACGCAAAGACAACCGCCGAAACATCTATTCTATAAGAACCCAAGACACAGCAAAATAATGGGAGAAACTCCCCAAAAACAGATGAGCCAAACTTGTAGGATTATACCCAATAAGACTGAAGGCTGGAATCGCTGCCAAGGCTCCTTCAACAAAGTCCTTAGTAAAGGGCTTGAATTCTTATTGTAAATGTGATATTTCTGTTTTTATCATTAATAAATTGACACCATTTTTATTTTATTTTTTACAGTTTTTGGTTTAACATTTTGGGTATTGCGTGGATTGATGAGGAAAACATCTATTTCATGAATTTTAGAAGGAGGCTGTAAAGTAACAAAATATGTAAAAAGTGAAGGGCTATGAATTTTATCCAAATGCACTGCACTTCCATAGATTTTTTCAGCTGGTACCAGGGGAGGCCTGTGGGTGTCCTACAGTAGTCTAGTCAAGAAAGCATCATGCAAAATATATTGGCACCCTACACGACTTTCAAAGTCCTAATATCTCTGAGCCTCTCATAATAATCAACTGTCTTTCCTGTAGCTGTTTGTCTTGCAAACGCACGTTGTGCGCAAACTAAACAATGTGGAAAAGAACGGCGGTCACACACACACAACATTCTTCATTTTGTTGTGAGGATTCTCGATACCAAGACGTCTCGTGAAAACAATGACGTGATGACGTGATGAGATTTTTAACATAGCAAGAACGAGCTGTGTCTTAAATAAGCCTGATAAACGTTTTCAGTCAGACATTCACGCTTGCCATACAGAGTTGAAATATCTAACCAACATATTGAAATAAATGACATTGCTTGTGAACTTCAGAGCTGTAACGATTTGACACTTTGGCTTTCACTGAAGGCAAGTACGAATGCAAACTGGTAGTCATCGCTCCTGCTTGATACTCTACACATTTTGGCTGATGTGAAACAACGTCATCATCTCGTTGTTTTTTCCTCCAGCGAGCACTCATTGACTATCGCTGATGACATTCTCAAAACTTGCCATTGCACATCTCACACTACTAGATCATTGCACATTTTGGGCCGATGAATTCAAACATGTTTGAAAATATCGTGACGTCATTGATGGCTCAAATACGGGTTCGGTTGGTCTTTCACATTAAATGAGTGTTGATGTGGGCCGCACGCCCCGAGTAGGCAACGACAGGGATTTTTTAACTGATCTCAAAAAGACTTGTCTATGACAGCTACATTTTGACCAAAATTGTGCGGTGTACAATGGCTTAATATGCAGTGTCGCCTGACTTTATAGTCTGCCTTGAGGTGGTACCACCCAGCACATTAATTAGGGAGTGTATTTCACACCGTTCCCCTCCATTAAGATGACGCCTTCTTGTTTGACGTGCGTCAACATCACCATTTCAATGGTAGTTCAACTGCTAAGCGCAGAAAAAGCTACATTTACTACTAAAAGACCAAAATGTATAACTTTTGCAACAAAGTGTCAAAATTAAGCACATCATTTACGTTTCAATATAACTAAGCCTGAAACATTTGGTGTTCGATGTATCCCAAAAACAGTCAAATGTTGAGTCAAATATATTTTCTTTGTGTGTCAGTGTGTACTTCTCTTTTAAAACCAAAATATTGACAATCAGAATGAACTCCAGAATTAGGCCTTAGTCCTACAGAGTCAGTTACAACAGATAAAAGACCATGTTGGCTGTCATGCAAATAGTCAGTGAAAACATCAGGCAGTTCTCCATGTTCATTGAAGCTACTGGTTTTTTCTAGTAGACCCTGTTCCGGTTTGCATGTTTCGTATTGGTTATACAAGTAGCAAAGACGTGCATTCATCACTGAAGGGGGATACATATGTGATGACATGCTGTAATCACAAGTGACAGATAGACCGGGGACTGAAATGTTTATTCAATCAGATGTTCTTTTTTTCCACACATCTTTAAAAAATACAGCAATATATTTCAAAATAGAACACCACTCAGAAGTAGAGAATCAACTTCTATACCAACCTGGACTCAGGGGTACATGTAACATAGTAGAATATCACAATGTATCTCCCTTATTTCATTTAGATTAACAGATATAAAAGGACAAATGTAATGGACATTCGACATACACTATTTATTTAGTTTAACCATTAACCACTTACTAAAAAGGTCAAAACCTCTAAATAACATGGAAAATATGATTTAAATATTTAGAGCAGATAGATAAAGCGAGAAATGCAGGACAACCATTCCCCTTTACTTTTAGAAACAATGGTTCTGTGGCTGTCCTCTTAGGAGAACCCTTTTTGGTTACAGGTATCATTTTTTTGAGGATCCTTGTACAACCTTCTGAGGAAAGGGTTCTACGTGGACCCCAAAATGATTCTATATGGAACCAAAAGGGGTTCTTCAAAGGGTTCTACTATGGGCAGAGCCGAGGACCCTTTTTGGTGCTAGTTCATTTTTGTTTCTAAGACTGTACAGTGGAGTTGTCCTTTCTTCAACCCCCTATGCAGGGCAGCTCTGCAGTGGTAGAAGAGGGACTGAGTTAAGCTAACATGCTGAAGGAGAAAGCAATGGGAGTCAGTATACACCTGAATGATCTCAAAGAAATATGATCCTGAAGGATTACCCCGATGATCGTAGGAGAGTAGTTTAGCATCGAGATTAACAGGATGATCTTGACAGTACTAGAGGCTCTTCTCTTCATAATGTTCCCTCCCTCCTCTTTTTCACTCCCTCCATCCCCTTGACCGGACCTGCTCAGAACTCTCAGTATGAAGACTGGTGTCCATGTCAATGAACAGGATCCCAGCAACGATACCGGCATTGAATCAGAACAGTAGAACTCTAACACAAGTAGGCAGAGTGTCAGCAACCATATCACGATCACACAAAGACCACAGGGTGGACCACAGCCAGAAAGCTCTCCACACAGATGCAGCACTGGAACAGGGGCCATCCGACCGTGACCAAGACAATATATCTAAAACTTTTGATGAAGAGGACGTTGGTGACCAATAGAGGTGAGTAGAGGCAGTAGAGAAGCTCCATGACAGACTGGTTGATGGTGAAGGGCCTCCTCCACCAGCCACAGGTACCAGGTGTTGGTGACCAGGCCCAGGAGGAAGTTGAACACCTCGGTTCCCAGGTAGACTGGCAGACAGATGGGCCACACCCAGTACCAGGAGTCATAATAGTCAAATGCCCCGGTGTGGTTAAACCTGACAGGATCGGGGAAAAGAGGAGTTTGGTTCCTTCATTGCTGCATTTCCTCAGTTACTTTAATCTCAGGATAATAGGGAGAGCTGCGATAACACAGTATAAAATGCAAGTCTTGTCATCACAGGAAGTGTGATTAAATACTCAGAGATAGACAATGTTATTATTACAAATTGATTCAAGATACTGTGGTTTTTAAAGACAAGAGTTTACACTGTACCTTCTGTGGTTTGTTCTTATCGGGGAAGAATGAGCATCTCTACTCCAAGTGTTATGATTTAGCTCCTACAATATGCTGTGAAGAGTGCTCAGAAAATAATGATACTCATCTAGACTAGCCTATATTGACTAATGTATTGACATTTGAATTGCCGTGCATCTGCCATTAAAATAGTCAACGCATTGTCAGGGCTAGAATGTTGCATTACGATGACACCATCAGTCAAGTACAGTCGCTCTCAATACATAAAAAAAAAATGTGACAGTCAGGGACCTTTAAATCCAAAGTAGAACATAACATGAAGAAGACAATGCATGACATAATGCTGATGCTAAATGAATCGGCCTAATCCCATTTCAAGACACCCCATCCTAATAACAATTGTATACTAACTAAAGATAAGCAATATTCACTATACATCCTAAACAAGTGATGCAGGGTTAGCTAAAGGGGAATTATGTGATTGCTGTACCCATTCATAGAATGGATTTATTCATGAAATCTACCCATTGATTCCCATTGATATACCCATTTATTCTTGAAGAATATAACTTAGCAATGACTCATGAGCTTAGTTCATCTGTCACACCCTTTCTGAACCCAAAATAAGAGATAGTTGTACTCCTTTGTTTGCAAACAACATGAATGTTAACAAACACTGTATACCCTTAACATTTGAGTATCTCCTGCCCCATGCCATTAGCGTTTTACCAAAACAGTGGTGGGCCATTGGCTTTAACAAATACTCTAATGATAATGTGTTGTATCTCACAAATGCTATTGCTGCATACCACCAAATTAAAACAATGAAAACTGTGTACCAAATAAAATATTACCACAATTCTTCTATGCTTTTGCTTTGTCAGCTACATTTAAACTTCAGTTCCAGGCACTAATAAGTTAGGCTGCACCCTGGTATTTTCAGAAGAATTGAAATTAAATGCATATTTAACTCAAAGCTCTATAGTCTCTTAAAGGAAGTTTATCTGAAAATATTGTACTTTTAGTGCCCACAACTGTAAGTCTAACATGTCTCTGTCCCTCTTCGACATGGCAGTCTTCCCTCTCTGTAGAGGTGCATCAGGGGTGAGACCAGGACACTGAAGATGTTAACAATCAGAAAAATAGGGAAGACATTGCAGTAGTAGTCAAGACTGGATGACACGGTGGAGTAACCAACAACCACCGGGATGGAGCTCGACAAAATGATCACTAGGTTGGTAAAGACGATCCCAAAAGCTCTCATCTTATGTGGGTCTGTCGTCCCCTGTTTCTTTTCTCCCCCTCTGCCCCCCTCTACCTCTCCTGGACCAGGCTGCTTCAGCACACGCAGGATGAAGAAGCAGCACAGAGAACTGATGGCCACCCCAAGGCAATAGACAGTAATGAGCACGTAACTCATTGAATCAATAGTAGAACATGCAAAAACAAGTGTCAACAGCCAGACCATGGTTGAACACGCCACCCTGTACCTCCGGAGTCTGTACTTGAGGAAAGCCACAGGTTGGACCACCGCCAGGTAGCGCTCCACACAGATGCCGCTCTGGAGCAGGGGCCTGCAGGTCCAGGCAAGATGAAATGGGAGTGAAATAGCCTCCCGTAACATCACATTCTTGCAGATTAGGTAGCTGACCATCTCAAGGAGACCATGGACACAGAACACCAGCTCCACTGCAAACAGGTTAATAGGGAAGACCTGGGTGGGTTTGAGACCTCCAGAGAGACTTCCACTCAGAGAGAGCCAAAGGCACCAGACCAGAGCTGGCATCCCCACAAGGAAGCACAGGGCCTGGACAGCATGGTAAAGCACTGGCACAACATAGCTCTGGTCCAAGCAAACCTCCCATTTGTCTAGGTCAGTGTGATTTCCTGAAGAGTCATTCATCCTTGTGGAACGATCTCCGAGCACACTGAGATATGAGAGAGGGGAGATTACACGAATATTCACTTCAATATATTGTTTGCAAAATACTGATGCAATATACTAATGCAGACATGCATAAAAAATTACTTTGATATACAGTAGGTTGGTCTACTGTTTTGTCAGTCAAAGCATTGTGCATTGTCTCAGAAAGCCTGAATGAAAAAATGAGTTGTAAAATGATTAGCCGTAGATCACAGTCAATGATGTTTAAATGTAAAGTAACCTACCCTAGTTGTTTTGGTAAATCTGACCTTATTCTCAGATTTTTGTGTTTTTCTTTCTTGTAGAAGGCTGTGTCCCAACCGGATGGTACAACACCTACATGTATGAATGATTTTAGCCAAAGATCTCTCTCTGCCCTTTGTTCTTCCAAACAAGTCAGAAGTTGCATGATTTACATAAACACACCCCTGTCGGCATTGTTGAATTTAGCACCATTGTATCATTTGTTTACAGCAGATCATTTTATTTGACTAGAAATCCTATCAAAACATGATGAACAAAATACAGATTAACAAAATGGACATGCTGCATGCACACGCACAAACATACACACTAGCACTTAAACACACACACACACTTCAGACATACAGTATTATTCTATTGTTTGGTTTCATGATCTTAAAACTTCTTATGGGCAGGTGGGAAGGTAGCGTCCGGCGAAATTCAAAAATACTAAATTCAAATATTTACATTCTTGAAAATATGTTATACATCAAAATACAGTTTAACTTCTTATTAATCCAGCCGCTGTGTCAGATTTCAAAAAGGCTTTACAGCGACAGCACACCGTGCGATTATCTGAGGACAGCGCCCCACATACAAACACATGAAAATCCTTTTTCAACCAGGCAGGTGTGACACAAAAGTCAGAAATAGCGATATAATTAATGCCTTACCTTTGAAGATCTTCTTCTGTTGGCACTCCAAAATGTCCCAGAAACATCATAAATGGTCCTTTTGTTTGATAATGTCCTTCTTTATGTCCCAAAAATGTCAATTTATTTGGCGCATTTGATTCAGAAATACACCGGTTTCAAATCGCCCAACATACAAAGTATCTAATAAATTACCTGTAAACTGGGTCCAAACATTTCAAACCACGTTCCTAAACCAACCTCTGGTACCCTAAAACGAAAATAATCGATAAAATTTAAGATGGAATAAACTGTTTCTAATACTGGATAAGAACAACGTGGAGCGCGCTCCTGTTCACTCACACCAAAACCACCTTGAGTGACACTTACAATGAATAGGACTAATTCTTAATTTCTCAAAAGAAAAGAATTGAACAATTTCTAAAGGCTGTTGGCATCCAGTGGAAGGCACAGTAACTGCAACCAGGGTATAAGGGTATCCCATAGAAACCCATTGGAAAATCATATGACCTCAATTCTGTTTCCCCTGGATGGTTTGTCATCTGGGTTTCACGTGCCAAATCAGTTCTGTTATACTCACAGACATTATTTTAACAGTTGTAGAAACTTTAGAGTGTTTTCTATCCAAATATACCAATTATATACATATCCTATGTATATAGGATATGAGAGGTTAAATTGTTCAATTGCAATTCCTCAATAAGGGGCCCGCAGGATATTTTTTGGTGGGCCAAATTCTTTAGAGTCTTCTTGGGTATGACGCAGCAAGCTTGGTACACCTGTATTTGGTGAGTTTCTCCCATTCTTCTCTGCAGATCCTCTCAAGCTCTGTCAGGTTGGATGGGGAGCGTCGCTGCACATATATTTTTAGGTGACACAGCTATTTTCAGCAATGTCTGATTGGGTTCAAGTCCGGCCTCTGGCTGGGCCACTCAAGGACATTCAGAGACTTGTCCCAAAGCCACTAATGCATTGTCTTGGAGGTGTACTTAACTTCTTATTGCTGGGAGGCAGTATTGAGTAGATTGGATGAATAAGTTGCCCAAAGTAAACGGCCTGCTCCTCAGTCTCAGTTGCTAATATATGCATATTAGTAGTATTGGATAGAAAACACTCTGCATTAGCATCGAATAGCCCCCGTGATATGCAACGTTTTAGGGAAGTTAGGAACCATTATACACAGACAGTTAGGAAAGCTAAGGCTAGCTTTTTCAAACAGAAATTTGCAGCCTGTAGGACAAACTCAAAAAAGTTCTGGAACACTGTAAAGTCCATGGAGAATAAGATCACCTCCACCCAGCTTCCCACTGCACTGAGGCTAGGAAACACTGTCTCTACCGATAAATCCACAATAATTGAACATTTCAATAAGCATTTTTCCACAGCTGGCCATGCTTTCCACCTGGCTACCCCTACTCAGCCCTGCGCTCACCACAGCACCTCACCCAAACCTCCCCCACTTCTCCTTCACCCAAATCCAGATAGCTGATGTTCTGATAGAGCTGCAAAATATGAAACCTTACAAATCAGCAGGGCTAGACAATCTGGACCCTCTCTTTCTAAAATGATCTGCCGAAATTATTGCAACCCCTATTACTAGCCTGTTCAACCTCTCTTTCGTATATCGTCTAAGATTCCCATACATTGGAAAGCTGCCGCGGTCATCCCCATCTTCAAAGGGGGTGACACTCTAGACCCAAACTGCTACAGACCTATATCTATTCTACACAGCCTGTCTAAGGTCTTTGAAAGCCAAGTTAACAAACAGATTATTGACCATTTCGAATCTCACCGTACCTTCTCTGCTATGCAATCTGGTTTCAGAGCTGGTCATGGGTGCACCTCAGCCATGTTTAAGGTCCTAAACGATATCATAACCGCCATCGATAAGAGACATTACTGTGCAGCCGTATTCATCGACCTGGCAGACTCAACAGCCTTGGTTTCTCAAATGATTGCCCAGCTTGGTTCACCAACTACTTCTCCGATAGAGTTCAGTATGTCAAATCAGAGGGCCTGTTGTCCGGACCTCTGGCAGTCTCTATGGGGGTGCCACAGGGTTCAATTCTCGGGCCGACTCTTTTCTCTGTATACATCCATGATGTCGCTCTCGCTGCTGGGGATTCTTTGATCCACCTCTACGCAGACGACACCATTCTGTATACCTCTGGCCCTTCCTTGGACACTGTGTTAAGACTTAGCCCAACTCATCTCTTTAAGTATTCACATGAGGCCATGTCCTAAAGTCAGTACGGTAGTGTACATAACAACTAAATATTTCAAGACTAAAGGCCGGTTTATACTATGTCTATCAACATGTCTGTAGACAGTTGTCACAGTGACATCATGAACATTCTATTGTCGTCTGACATCAAATTTGTGGTTTGTATTTTGTATTTATTATGGTTCCCCTTTAGCTGTTGCAAAGGCAGCATCTGCTATTCCTGGGTTCCAGGAAAAATAAGGCAGTTTATACTGTTAAAACAATATTAAAATACATTCACAGATTTTACAACATACTGTGTGCCCTCAGGCCCCTACTCCACCACTACCACATACTAATTAAGTTGGAAGTTTACATACACTTTAGTTGGAGTCATTAAAACTTTTCAGCCACTCCACACATTTATTGTTAACAAACTATAGTTTTGGCAAGTTGGTTAGGACATCTACTTTGTGCATGACACAAGTAATTTTTCCAACAATTGTTTACAGACAGATTACTTCAATTATAATTCACTGTCTCACAATTCCAGTGGATTTGAAGTTTACATACAGTAAGTTGACTGTGCCTTTAAACAGCTTGGAAAATTCCAGAAAATGATGTCATGGCTTTAGAAGCTTCTGATAGGCTAATTGAAATAATTTGAGGTGTACCTGCGGATGTATTTCAAGGCCTACCTTCAATCTCAATGACTCTTTGCTTGACATCATGGGAAAATCAAAAGAAATCAGCCAAGACCTCAGAAAATGAATTGTAGACCTCCACAAGTCTGGTTCATCCTTGGGAGCAATTTTCAAATGCCTGAAGGTACCATGTTCATCTGAACAAACAATTGAACGCAAGTATAAACACCATGGGACCACGCAGCCGTCAGACCGCTCAGGATGGAGACACGTTCTGACGACTAGAGATGAATGTACTTTGGTGCGAAAAGTGCCAATTAATCCCAGAACAACAGCAAAGGACCTTGTGAAGATGCTGGAGGAGATCATTATCCACAGCCCTATATCGACATAACCTGAAAGGCCGTGCAGCAAGGAAGAAGCCACTGCTCCAAAACCGTGATAAAAAGCCAGACTACGGTTTGCAACTGCACATGGGGACAAAGATCATACTTTTTGGAGAAATGTCCTCTGGTCTGATGAAACTAAAATAGAACTGTTTGGCCATAATGACCATAATTATGTTTGGAGGAAAAAGGGGGAGACTTGCAAGCCAAAGAACACCATTCCAACTGTGAAGCACGGGTGTGGCAGCATCATGTTGTGGGGTGCTTTGCTGCAGGAGGGACTGGTGCACTTCTCAAAATAGATGGCATCATGGCATCATGAGGAATGATGTGGATATATTGAAGCAACATCTCAAGACATCAGACAGGAAGTTAAAGCTTGGTCGCAAATGGGTCTTCCAAATGGACAATGACCCCAAGCATACTTCCAAAGTTGTGGCAAAATGGCTTAAGGACAACAAAGTCAAGGTATTGGAGTGGACAAAGCTCCGACCTCAATCCTATAGAAAATGTGTGGGAAGAACTGAAAATGTGTGTGCCAGCAAGGAGGCCTACAAACCTGACACTGTTACATGAGCTCTGTCAGGAGGAATGGGCCACAATTCATGCAACTTATTTTGGGAAGCTTGTGGAAGGCTACCCAAAATGTTTGACACAAGTTAAACAATTTAAAGGCAATGCTACCACATACTAATTGTGTGTATGTAAACTTCTGAACCAAAAAGAATGTGATGAAAGAAATAAAAGCTGATCAATCATTCTCTCTACTATTATTCTGACATTTCACATTCTTAAATAAAGTGGTGGTCCGAACTGACATAAGGAATTTTTACTAGGATTTATGAAAATCTGAGTTTAAATGTGTTTGGCTAAGGTGTATGTAAACTTCCGACTTCAGCTGCAATAAATAGGCCATGGTGTCAAAGTAATAACAATATAGCAATTAAAAACTGGAATTGTAGGATGTGCAGAAGATGAATGTGCAAGTTGAGATACTAGGCTGCAAAGGATCAGGAGGAGCAAGATAAATAAATACAGTATGGGGATGAGGTAGATAGATAGATGGGCTATTTACAGATGAGCTATGTACAGGTGCAGTGATCTGTGAGCTGCTCTGACAGCTGGTGCTTAAAGCTAGTGAGGGTGGTAAGTCTCCAGCTTCAGACATTTTTGCAGTTCGTTCCAGTCATTGGCAGCAGAGAACTGGAAGGAGAGGCGGCCAAAGGAAGAATTGGCTTTGGGGGTGATCAGTGAGATATACCTGCTGGAGCGCGTGCTATGGGTGGGTGCTGCTATGGTGACCAGTGAGCTGAGATAAGGCGGGGCTTTACCTAGCAGAGACTTGTAGATGACCTGGAGCCAGTGGGTTTGGCGATGAGTTTGAAGCGAGGGCCAGCCAACGAGATCATACAGGTTGCAGTGGTGGGTAGTATATGGGGCTTTGGTGACAAAATGGATGGCACCGTGATGGACTGCGTCCAATTTGTTGAGTAGAGTGTTGGAGGCTATTTTGTAAATGACATCGCCGAAGTCGAGGATCGGTAGGATGGTCAGTTTTACGAGGGTTTGTTTGGCAGCATGAGTGAAGGATACTTTGTTGTGAAATAGGAAGCCGATTCTAGATTTAACTTTGGATTGGAGATGTTTGATGTGGGTCTGGAAGGAGAGTTTACAGTCTAACCAGACACCTAGGTATTTGTAGTTGTCCAAATATTCTAAGTCAGAAGCGTCTAGAGTTGTGATGCTGGACGGGCTGGCCTGGCAGGTGCGGGCAGCGATCGGTTGAAGAGCATGAATTTATTTTTACTTGCATTTAATAGCAGTTGGAGGCCACAGAAGGAGAGTTGTATGACATTTAAACTCGTCTGGAGGTTAGTTAAGAAGGTGTGAACAATGCTGAATGGGTGTGGATAAAGAAGAGTTCTCCTGTAGGTGTACCATAACATTGAAGGGCCATTTTCTCAAAAGTGTGGTTACAAGTTTATCATCTTTTTAAGCAGAATTACTTCCCATTGTTCCTCAGCTGTAGTATATGATATACCATGTTCTAGCTCTGAGTCTTTACTTTTATCCAAAGTTTTTTTTTAAATAGCACAATTTCTAATTTTGCTACGTTAGACCGAATCGAGCCAGTCGGAGTTGAAAGTAGGTAGACAGACAAGCATAATGTTTCAAATTCTGACAATCACATCAGTTTCAATTATTCCAAAAACACAAACATGTTGAGTAAAATATGTTTTCTTTGTGTGTCTCTGTGTATTTTTCTTTTTTATATACAGTATATTGAAAAGTGCAAGACTCCAGAATCAAGCCTTACTCCTAAACAGAGGCAGTTACAGCAGCTAAAAGACCGTTTTGCCTGTAATGCAAACAGCCATAGAAAACATCAGGGCAGGTCCCCATGTTCATGGACGAAAAGCCCTTCCAGTAGTTCCTGTCTGGGTTTGCATGTTTACTGATTGTGATACAATTAGCCAATACACGTGCATTCACCACTGAAGTGGGATACATATTTGATGACATGCTGTAATCATACTGTAAGTGACTGACAGACAGGGACCTGAACAGTTGAATTAATTTGATTTGCTTTATTCCACACTTCTTTTAAAACATACATCAAACCATTTCAATATTGGACACCACTCAATAGTAGAGAAGCAACTGCTATACATTTAGTAAAACAACTTAAATATTATTTAGCAAAGTTAAAATCGCAGTATTGCTTTTTTGGGGTTACATTTTGTCAAACTAAGCAAAACAGTTAAGAATAGTTTGGAATTGTGAGCATGAGGTGATAGTAAAATAACCCCACACACACACACACTATTTAGTTGAACAATGAACCAGAAAAAAAAGTTAAAACATCTACATAGCATGAACAATATGATTAAAGGGAATGGAACAGAATGATAACCAAAAAAACATGCCCCGACAGTGGAGTTTTCCTTCTCTTTAACCCAGATGCTGGACAGTTTCCTAGTGCTATGGAGGTAGAGGAGGGGCTGAGTAAAGCTAACCAACATCCTGAAGGAGAAAGTAATGGGGTTCAGAAGACACCTGAATGATCTCAAAGAAATATGATCCTGAAGGATTACCCCGACGATCGTAGGAGAGTAGTTCAGCATCGAAATCCGCAGGATGATCTGGACTGTACGGGAGGCTGTCTTCTTCATCAGGTTCCCTCCCTCCTTTTTTTCACCCTTTTTCTCATTCCCTTAATCCACTGGACCGGACCGGATCAGTACCCTGAGTATGAAGACACTGCAGAAGATGTTGATGAACAGAACCGTGGTGATACACCGGCCTTGTAGCACCCATTGACACAAGGATGCAGTATCCGCAAATATGCCACAATCTCACATGCTGCCCTGTACCTCAGGTCTGGACTTAAGGAAGACCACAGGATGGAACACCGCCAGGCAGCGATCCACACAGACACATCACTGCTACATGGTCCGTCCGACCTCGAACAAGCCAGAAATATATATCCTTGCAGATTGAAGGGTTAAACTTTAAATGAAGAGGATGTTGGTTACCAATGGAGGTGAGTAGAGGCTTGTACAGAGAAGCTCCATGACAAACTAGGTTGATGGTGATGATCTCCTTGTTCACTTGCACCGAAGGGCCTCCAGCCACTAGCCACATGTACCAGGTGTTGATGGCCAGGCCCAGGAGGCAGTTGAACACCTTCTTTCCAAGGTAGACTGGCACACAGGTGGGCCACACCCAGCACCATGAGTCATAATAGTCAACCCTCAGGTGTGGTTCAACCTGATGGGGAAAAGAAGAGTTTGGTTCCTTCATTTCTGCACATCCTCTGCTTCAGTCTCAGAAGAATAGGAGGAGCTGAGTTGAAAGACAAAGAGGGAGTGAGAAACAACAGGAGAGGTATTTACTGATATGGAGACATGTAATAGTGAAACATGTATTGAAGTTACTTTGGTTGTTCAAGACAGGGATTTACACTGAGTCTCCACTGTACCTGCTGTGGCTTATTCTTATCAGGGAAGAATGAGTGCCGATACCTCTGTCCAGGGGTTAGGGTTTAGAACCTACAGTATGCTGTGAAGAGTGCTCAGAACAAGATGACACTCATCTAGACTTATGTTAAGCATCTTCCATTATAAAAGCCAAAATGACAGACATGGGCCTCCATTCAATATACAACATAACATGAAGAAAAAGCAATCCAATAATTAATGCTGATGCTAAATGAATAGGTGTAATCCTCTATCTAACCACCCTGTTCTATTACTCATTGTATAATCATTAAAACAAACCAATTTTCACTATAATGCTGAACAAGTCATGCAGATTTAAAAACAACTATCCATCTAACTTCCTGTATCTCAACAAATTAAAACAATAAAAACTATTTATTGAATAAAAAATGACACTAAATCTTCTACGCCTTTGCGGTGTCTACATATGTTTAGTCTATAGTTGCAGGCTGTAAGAAGTTGGAAGTTGGATGGCGCTGCGGTATTGAATTCAATATGTACTTAGAGCATTGTGTTATCGTCTCCTAGCATTAGTTTGTCACAATAGCCTGTCCTTAACTGTAATTCCAACATGTCTCTGGCCCTCTTCGGCATGGCAGCCTTCCCTCTCTGTAGAGGTGCATCAGGGGGGAGACCATGACACTGAAGATGTTAACCATCAATAACATGGGGAAGACATTGCAGTTGTGGTCAAGACTGTATGTCACGGTGGCGTAACCAATGACAACTGGGATGGAGCTCGCCAAGATAATCACCAGGTTGGTTAATATGATCCCAAAAGCTCTCATCTTATGTGGGTCTGTTGTCCCCTGTTTCTTCTCTCCCCCTCTGCCCCCTCTACCTCTCCTGGACCAGGCTGCTTCAGCACACGCAGGATGAAGAAGCAGCAGAGAGAAATGACGGCCACCCCAAGACAATAGACACCAATGAGAACATAACCTGCGTTTTTTTCAAAACCCATTATAGTGGAAGAACATACAAAAGAGAGAGTCAACACCCAGATCAACGTTGAACTTGCCACCCTGTACCTCCGGAGTCTGTACTTGAGGAAAGCCACAGGTTGGGCCACTGCCAGGTAGCGCTCCACACAGATGCAGCTCTGGAGCAGGGGCCTGCAGATCCAGGAGAGGAGATAGAGGACATATTTAGCCTGCTGCAACACAATGTTCTGGCTGAGTAGGTAGCTGACAACCTCAAGGAACTCCTGGACACAGAACACCAGCTCCACTGCAAACAGGTTAACAGGGAAGATCTGGGTGGGTTTGAGACCTCCAGAGAGACTTCCACTCATAGAGAGCCAGAGGCACCAGACCAGAGCTGGCATCCCCAGGAGGAAGCACAGGGCCTGGACAGCACCGTACAGCATTGGCACAACATAGCCCTGGTGAAAGCAAACTGTCCAGCTGGTTATGTAAGTGTGGTTTCCCGAAGAGGCATTCATCCTTGTGGAATAATATCTGAGCTGAGAAGTGAGAGGAGAGATTACGTTTCATTATTTTATGTTTTAATATATTATTGGTAAAATACTGATACAAAATACTGATACAAAATACTGATGCAAAATACTGATGCAAAATACTGATGCAAAATACTAATGCCAAATACTAATGCAAAATACAAAAGCAGTATACTGATGTGTATTTCACCAGGCAAGTCAGTTTAAGAACAAATGATTATTTACAATGACACCCTTCCCCAGCCAAACTGGGCCAATTATGCACCGCCCTACCGGACTCCCAAACATGGCCGGATGTGATTGCGCCTGGATTTTAACCTCAGACTGCTGCGCCACTCGGGAGCCCGATGTAAACATTCATAAAAAATACTTAGATATACATAGGTCTACTGTGTTGTTAGTCAAAGTATTGTGCATTGTCTCAGAAAGTCTGAATTAACATGAGAAATAAAATGGTTAGCCGAAGATAACATAGTCAATGATGTTGAAAAGCTAAGTAACCTACCTTAGTTGGTTTGGTAACTCAGAACTTGCTTTGTGATATTTGTACTTCTCTCTCAAGGAGAACTCTGAGACCAACCCGATGGTACAACACCTACATGTATGAGTGACTTTAGCCAAAGTTCTCTGTCCTGTGTTCTTCCTGACAAGTCACGTGTTGTGTTATTTACATACACACACCTGTGAGCAGTGATGAATTGAGCACCATTGCATGTTCGGTTTACAGCGAGTACATTTTATTTGGTTAGAAATCCTATCACCATGAACGAAACACAGATTAACCAAATGCACTCATGCATAAACACACCCACACACACACACACACACACGCACACGCACACGCACACGCACACGCACACACAGACACAGACACAGACAGAGACAGATGGAATTTCAACCTGCTCAGAGATTTGCATTTGGCCTGAGCAGAAATGGAAGGATCATCACTGATATCACTCAACACCTGTCTGTCCAGACACAGGTTAACCCAGCCACCTGCAAAGGCTGACTCTTTCAGTTTACATAATCAAATCATATGGGCTTCAGACATACAACGTATTAGTACGATGTTTGTCAATCTGGATCTCGCTAAACTCTTTGAAACTCATAAACGTGACCACAAACTCATAAACCGTTACAGATAATTGTCGCTACAGAGTCCCCCCACCATAGAGTCCCTTGTCCCTGGAGGTCTATTATTTCTGCATGGGCATAATGGGGTTAGTGTCCACTCGTGACAAAGGGTGTTCAGTCTGTGGTAGGGGGCTGTCACTCTGTAGGACAAGGACAAGGGGGGAAATGATGGGGTTACAGGGGGCACAGTCTGTGTTTCTGGTGAACCACTCAGTGACACAGAGGGAAAGGGGGGAATCTGGATGTGTGGTGGAATGTCATTGGCAGAGGAAGGGGTTGTAGGGGCAAAGAGGCCCCTACAAGAGGCCCCTTTTATGTGGCAAACTTATTCCCGTTGCAGTGCCACCTTTCTCCCCCTGGTAGGAAGCTGGACCCAGTACACCACCTCTTCAATACTCTCCAGGACCCTGCAGTGACTGTCCAGCTTGGGGCAACAACCTTTCTTTGTCAGGGGGCTGTAAACCCATACCAGCTCCCCAGCCTCAAAGTGCATGTTGTAGTTTGTTTTCTGCTTCACATCTGTGTTCAGCAGTTGCTCACTGGTGAAGGTGTGGACTGTCTCCAGGCATTCCTGGTCTCCTGACATATCCAGCCAGAGAGAACAGAAGGGCTATCAAGGGGAACCCCGAACCTGGTGATCATCTTTCTCTATCAGGTGTAGAGTCGGTGGTATCTTGGACAGTGGTGCGGCACGCCATGAGAACCATTGTCAGGTGCTTGTCTCAGTCACACGGGTGTTGGCAGAGATGATGGCCTGCTGCTGTGAAAACATTTTGTTGAAGCGCACCACGAGACCATCGCTCTGTGGGTGAAGCGGGGTGGTGTGTGTCTTGTGCATACGCAGTCACTCACATACGGTGACGAACATCGCTGTGAATGGACTCTACAGCGCCAAACTTCCCGAACCGATAGTGTCCAGTCACTAGTCCTCCATACATGCCCTGGAGCACAGTCTCCTGCAGTGTTTTGGGAACCATCCCCTGCCACTTCTCCTCTCCTGTAGATGGCTCCTTCCATGCTCACTGTAGCATGCCATCAGCCAGCCGCAGAGCCTCGAACTTTGACCACAGCCCTTTGCTTGCATAGGAGAGCTCCGACACCTCTGCCAATGGAAAGAGGGCCTCCGCTGGCTAAAGGACTTTTTTACTTCTCTTGCTTCTGCCTCCATTGAGACACATATACAGCCTGAAGCTCACAGCAGACAGGTACGCACACCTGGCATGGTGAGGCACAGACCACCTCCTCTGCACATTGCTCTCTCTCAATGGTCTCTTTCCACTCACAGTGGCAGCACCTGCTCACAGGGCAGACGAGAGATGGAGTCCGTGTTAGAGGGGCGTTCCCCGGCCCTGTGTACCACTGTGAAATCATACATCTGAAGTTCCTCCAACAAGCGTGCAACCTGCCCCTCTAGCTCTTTGAAAGACATGAGTCCCTGGAGAGATCAGTTATTGGTCAGTGATTGGTTATTACAGTGAAGGGCAAGTCACACAGGTAGAACTTTAATTGTTTAATGGACTCCACTAAAGCGAGGAACAGGATGAGATTAGCAGTGCTCATGTTGAATGTTATGCTGAAGTACGTTACAACACTCTGCCCCTCTGGGTCCACCTGGGCCAGCAGCCCACCCATGCCCACATTGCTCACGCCTGTGTCCAGAAGAAAAAGCAAGGTGGGGTCAGGGTGGGCAAGCACGAGGGCCTCGATTAATGCACGCTTGAGTGTGTGGTAGGCCTCCTGGCACTCTGCTGTCCATGTGAAGGCCTCCTGGCATTCTGCTGTCCATGTGAAGGCCTCCTGGCACTCTGCTGTCCATGTGAAGGCCTCCTGGCATTCCTGGCACCTCCTGGCACCTCCTGGCACTCCTGGCACTCTGCTGTCCATGTGAAGGCCTCCTGGCACTCCATGTTAAGGCCTGGTTCTTCTTCAGCAGGCGGATCAAGGGAGCGGCGACACTAGAGAAGATCCCTACAAATCCACTTGTAGTGTGAGGCCAGGCCCAGGAAGCTCTTCAGTACCTCCGGGTGGTCAGTTTCTGCTGGTCTCAGACAGCTCAAACTTTTTCCTACATACTGCTGATTCCCTCTTCCCCCATTTTTCTCAACAAGGACATCTCTCTCCTCATGAAGTAGCACTTCTCAGGGTAAAGCATCAGGCCTACGACAGCCACTCTCTCCAACACACTCCGTAGACTGGAAGGAGCTGCCATGGGCCAGGATGTTGTCGAGGTAGACCAGACACTCCTGTCCTGGCATACCAACCATCACCCTATCCATCCAATGCTCAAAAGTAGCTGGGGCGTTGCATAGGCCGAAGCACAGGGAGGAGAACCAGGAAGACCGTCTAAGCAAGTCCAGGGATGTCGCCTTTAGTCCACACAGAACGTCAGCATGCCCCCCTTCTTAGGAACCATCGCTAATGGTGCAGCCCAGGAGTTATCTAAGGTCTCTATGAAGTCTGCCCACTGCATCTCCAATACAGCCTTGTGTGCTGCCTCCTGGCGTGCCAGCAGGATAAGGGGGGACACAGCTTGATGGACTGAACGTCCCCTGTGTGGATCTCGTGCTGCACCAGATGAGTCTGACCCACCTCCTCTTCAATCAGAGCAAATATGTCTCTGAACTCTAACAGCAACTTTCACCACTGTCCCTGACCATCATAGTTCCTCCCCCATATTTCCTTCACTGTGGACAGTACCCTCCCCTCTCCCTTCTGGGGTAGCTTGGCTGGGGGGTGACAGGGAGCTGCGTGAAAGACACACAGATGTGGGGGAGTGGTTGCAGCCATGCGTCTCCGCTGCCTTGACAGCCTGAGTAAGGGGGTCTTTGGGCTTCAGGCCCTCAATGGAAGCTCAGGGTGCACCCGTCTAGGACTAGCTGACAGCGTGTGCTCCTAAGAAAGTCCAACCCCAGAATACACAGACTTCTGCACAGACACCACCCCCATAGGATGATGAAAAGTCCTGCCCCTTACTGTACGAGTCATTATCCTCTTCCCTTTCATGGTTGAAAGCTCACCTGTGATTGTACGGAACTGCAAAAATGTGGGCTCAAACTGAGTCCAACCTGGTGCAACGTCTGAGCTCATCAGGGTTAACTATGGACCCAGTGTCTTCCAGGGCAGAGCAGGGCAGAGCAGGGCACCCCCTCCACAGTGATATGACAAAACTCCCCAACACAGGTCCGGCCCCACCACAACAGCAGGCTCCATCCGCATGCTGTCACCTTCTCCTTTGGGAAGTGGAGCCTTGCTCCAACGTGCCACTTGGCTCCTCCTGGCAATGGTGGGGTTTGGGAAAGAGAGTCAAATGTCCACACCGCCTCATCTATGTGGAACCTGAGCCGTTTCCCTGGGCTCTGGGAGACATGGGGCCACCTCTGCCCAGATATCCTGGCTGGCAACATTCCCAGCAGACCATGTAACCAGAGTGTGTGTTGCATTGTATTGGTAGTTGTACTATATGCTGTCGGTAGAGCTACATACTGTATTTTATTTTATTTTTTATTTCACCTTTATTTAACCAGGTAGGCAAGTTGAGAACAAGTTCTCATTTACAATTGCGACCCTGCCAAGATAAAGCAAAGCAGTTCGACACATACAACGACACAGAGTTACACATGGAGTAAAACAAACATACAGTCAATAATACAGTATAAACAAGTCTATATACGATGTGAGCAAAGGAGGTGAGAAGGGAGGTAAAGGCAAAAAAGGCCATGGTGGCAAAGTAAATACAATATAGCAAGTAAAACACTGGAATGGTAGTTTTGCAATGGAAGAATGTGCAAAGTAGAAATAAAAATAATGGGGTGCAAAGGAGCAAAATAAATAAATTAATTAAATACAGTAGGGAAAGAGGTAGTTGTTTGGGCTAAATTATAGGTGGGCTATGTACAGGTGCAGTAATCTATGAGCTGCTCTGACAGTTGGTGCTTAAAGCTAGTGAGGGAGATAAGTGTTTCCAGTTTCAGAGATTTTTGTAGTTCGTTCCAGTCATTGGCAGCAGAGAACTGGAAGGAGAGGCGGCCAAAGAAAGAATTGGTTTTGGGGGTGACTAGGGAGTGTTGTGGAAATTTCCTCTATTTACCAAATCATGAGCGCAAACCACACACAAGTCAGAGTTAGTTATCAAAGTCCATCTTTAATTATATCAGCTCTATCACAATCCTGTGACTCTCAGATAAATTCAGTGTCTTCCCCTGAATTCTCTGAGAGCCCCCTTACAATGCAACTGAGTTCCTTTAATAGCAAAGACACACATAGTCAGACAGCATAGACATAATTCATCGTTCAGCTTTGTCTCCTTTCCCAAACCCCAGAACCATAAACCAAATCCTCCATATCAACAGGCATATATCAAATTGTCATTTAGATACAACCAACTCAAAATACAACCAAACCTGGACAAACTCACGGAGAGGAGAATGAGGCTATAGGTTAAGATAGAAACAACATTAGAGGGAGCATAGAATGATTCCAGATACTGCCACCCTCCTTTCTCCACTGGGAAAAAGGTAGGGAGTGAAAGATATGTTTACACATGATGACACTTTGACCTCTCCCCTCTCAGCGGCCTATGCAACTTAGTTTTGACATAGAACAGATAACTGCAACCTCGCCACAGTATTACAGAAAAATACCATTCTGATGAGAAGTAACTTACACATATTTGATGAATATTAAACATCTTACAAATGTTACCAACAAATTCTGAATCTTCCACGACAGGAGATATACCTGCTGGAGCGTGTGCTACAGGTGGGAGATGCTATGGTGACCAGCGAGCTGAGATAAGGGGGGACTTTACCTAGCAGGGTCTTGTAGATGACATGGAGCCAGTGGGTTTGGCGACGAGTATGAAGCGAGGGCCAGCCAACGAGAGCGTACAGGTCGCAATGGTGGGTAGTATATGGGGCTTTGGTGACAAAACGGATTGCACTGTGATAGACTGCATCCAATTTGTTGAGTAGGGTATTGGAGGCTATTTTGTAAATGACATCGCCAAAGTCGAGGATTGGTAGGATGGTCAGTTTTACAAGGGTATGTTTGGCAGCATGAGTGAAGGATGCTTTGTTGCGAAATAGGAAGCCAATTCTAGATTTAACTTTGGATTGGAGATGTTTGATATGGGTCTGGAAGGAGAGTTTACAGTCTAACCAGACACCTAAGTATTTGTAGTTGTCCACGTATTCTAAGTCAGAGCCGTCCAGAGTAGTGATGTTGGACAGGCGGGCAGGTGCAGGTAGCGATCGGTTGAAGAGCATGCTTTTAGTTTTACTTGTATTTAAGAGCAATTGGAGGCCACGGAAGGAGAGTTGTATGGCATTGAAGCTTGCCTGGAGGGTTGTTAACACAGTGTCCAAAGAAGGGCCAGAAGTATACAGAATGGTGTCGTCTGCGTAGAGGTGGATTAGAGACTCACCAGCTGCAAGAGCGACCTCATTGATGTATACAGAGAAGAGAGTCGGTCCAAGAATTGAACCCTGTGGCACCCCCATAGAGACTGCCAGAGGTCCGGACAGCAGACCCTCCGATTTGACACACTGAACTCTATCAGAGAAGTAGTTGGTGAACCAGGCGAGGCAATCATTTGAGAAACCAAGGCTGTCGAGTCTGCCGATGAGGATGTGGTGATGGACAGAGTCGAAAGCCTTGGCCAGATCAATGAATATGGCTGCACAGTAATGTTTCTTATCGATGGCGGTGAAGATATCGTTTAGGACCTTGAGCGTGGCTGAGGTGCACCCATGACCAGCTCTGAAACCAGATTGCATAGCAGAGAAGGTATGGTGAGATTCGAAATGTTCGGTAATCTGTTTGTTGACTTGGCTTTCGAAGACCTTAGAAAGGCATGGTAGGATAGATATAGGTCTGTAGCAGTTTGGGTCAAGAGTGTGTCCCCCTTTGAAGAGGGGGATGACCGCAGCTGCTTTCCAATCTTTGGGAATCTCAGATGACACGAAAGAGAGGTTGAACAGGCTAGTAATAGGCATGGCAACAATTTCGGCAGATAATTTTAGAAAGAAAGGGTCCAGATTGTCTATTCCGGTTGATTTGTAGGGGTCCAGATTTTGCAGCTCTTTCAGAACATCAGCTGAACGGATTTGGGAGAAGGAGAAATGGGGAAGGCTTGGGCGAGTTGCGTGTTGGGGGTACAGTGCTGTTGACCGGGGTAGGAGTAGCCAGGTGGAAAGCATGGCCAGCCATAGAAAAATGCTTATTGAAATTCTCAATTATGGTGGATTTATCAGTGGTGACAGTGTTTCCTATCTTCAGTGCAGTGGGCAGCTGGGAGGAGGTGTTCTTATTCTCCATGGACTTTACAGTGTCCCAGAACTTTTTTGAGTTGGTGTTGCAGGAAGCAAATTTCTGCCTGAAAAAGCTAGCCTTGGCTTTTCTAACTGCCTGTGTGTAATGGTTTCTAGCTTCCCTGAACAGCTGCATATCACGGGGGCTGTTCGATGCTAATGCAGAACCCCATAGGATGTTTTTGTGTTGGTTAAGGGCAGTCAGGTCTGGGGAGAACCAAGGGCTATATCTGTTCCTGGTTCTAAATTTCTTGAATGGGGCATGTTTATTTAAGATGGTTAGGAAGGCATTTTTTTTTAAATATCCAGGCATCCTCTACTGACGGGATGACATCAATTACCTTCCCGGATACCCCGGCCAGGTCGATTAGAAAGGCCTGCTCACTGAAGTGTTTCAGGGAGCGTTTTACAGTGATGAGTGGAGGTTGTTTGACCGCTGACCCATTACGGATGCAGGCAATGAGGCAGTGATCGCTGAGATCTTGGTTGAAGACAGCAGAGGTGTATTTAGAGGGCAAGTTGGTTAGGATGATATCTATGAGGGTGCCCGTGTTTAAGGCTTTGGGGAGGTACCTGGTAGGTTCATTGATCATTTGTGTGAGATTGAGGGCATCAAGTTTAGATTGTAGGATGGCTGGGGTGTTAAGCATGTTCCAGTTTAGGTTGCCTAGCAGCACGAGCTCTGAAGATAGATGGGGGGCAATCAGTTCACATATGGTGTCCAGAGCACAGCTGGGGGCAGAGGGTGGTCTATAGCAGGCGGCAACGGTGAGAGACTTGTTTTTAGAGAGGTGGATTTTTAAAAGTAGAAGTTCAAATTGTTTGGGTACAGACCTGGATAGTAGGACAGAACTCTGCAGGCTATCTTTGCAGTAGATTGCAACACCGCCCCCTTTGGCAGTTCTATCTTGTCTGAAAATGTTGTAGTTTGGAATTTAAATTTCAGAATTTTTGGTGGTCTTCCTAAGCCAGGATTCAGACACAGCTAGAACATCCGGGTTGGCAGAGTGTGCTAAAGCAGTGAATAGAACAAACTTAGGGAGGAGGCTTCTAATGTTAACATGCATGAAACCAAGGCTATTACGGTTACAGAAGTCGTCAAAAGAGAGCGCCTAGGGAATAGGAGTGGAGCTAGGCACTGCAGGGCCTGGATTCACCTCTACATCGCCAGAGGAACATAGGAGGAGTAGAATAAGGGTGCGGCTAAAAGCAATAAGAATTGATCGTCTAGAATGTCTGGAACAGAGAGTAAAAGGAGGTTTCTGGGGGCGATAAAATAGCATCAAGGTATAATGTACAGACAAAGGTATGGTAGGATGTGAATACAGTGGAGGTAAACCTAGGTATTGAGTGATGAAGAGAGAGATATTGTATGTAGTACTATATGCTGTCTGTAGTGAAACATGCTGCCTACTGGGTTATATGGTGTCTGTAGTGCTACATGCTGTCTGTAGTGCTACATGCTGTCTGTAGTGCTACAGCACGAATGAGTTCAGTTCTTTGTTATTAGCTAGCACCCGTAGGTGCTTCCCTGGCTGCCTGCAGCTATTACTCACTTCAGACTGCCACAGTTCGTGTTGTAAGCAATGCCCAGTGCTCCAACTAAACCCTTATAATGACATCTGTCCTCGGTGCTAATTAATTTCAAACAGGCAATATCCATGAGGCACAAAGCTAGCTGAAGTGCCTAATCTTCATTCGACCACCCATATGAATGAGCTAACAGTTCAAACATCCTAATCCACCTTACCAGAGTCCTTTGGGTTCTCAACAGCTACGGATGTGACCATGGACTGGGCCCACATGTTTGTTTACATTCTGAGCCCTAGCCTTCCCGTCATTGCAGTGTCGACGTCAGAGCAGACGAAGATGCATCCTTGCCCACTTCAGCCGCTATCCGTCTAGCGGTCTTTCTCAAGCAGGACTGGTGCCCCCATGTCCTCACAAACTCCTCAGCCAGACCCTCGAATGTCATCCACAAGCAACTCTATTGCTGTCATCATCTTCTGCCTCCTCCTTCACTCTCAGGCCACCTCAAAGCCTTTTCAGTTGACTTTTACTGCTAGGCTAATCCACGTATCTAGTCACCGTAATCAGCAAGCTAGCTCAATTTTGGTTTTTACTTCTGACACCAATGTAATGACCTCGATAAATCATAAATGAGAAAATGTCCCCAACAGTTCTTGAGTTCTCATACAAAAATGGTTTATTGAGCCTGATCTCTCACAAGCTACTGTTTGGCCATAGCCCACCACAAACAAAACCCTAAAGAAACCGCCACAAGTAACACACACTGTCAGGACAAGAATAGAGAGAGAACAAAGGGAAAGCCTGGTCATATAACTTGCAGTGCCCAAAACATTACAGGTATTCCTTTGATTGGCTGACACCCGGGAGACTGGCATGCTGGACCCCACCATATTAAGAATATTCATATACTGTAACTATAGACATAAGGAGTTGCCCTTGAGTAGTGTGGAAACATAAGGTTCGAAATTCTGATAACCACAAAAATCCCAGAAACACTATTATATGAAGTAAAATCAATATATGTTTTTTGTGTCTCCTAAAGAGGAAGTTACAACAGCTAAAATACAATGTTGGATGTCATTTAAATAGCTAATGAAACCATCAGGCATTTCTCGATGTTCATGGAAGCAAATTCTTTTTTTTTTTAGCAGGCCCTTTCCGTGTTGGCATGTTTCATGTTGTTTATACAATTATGAAAGACATGCAATCATCACTGAAGGGGGATACATATTTGATGGGATGCTGTAATCATAAGTGACAGACAGAGGGACCTGAACTGTTAAATTGCCAATGGCCGTTAGTACAAAACGTAGAATAGCATCTGTTTCAGAGTCGTTCAGAGTGCACACTTTTCATTTTTTAATATCTAAATATTCTTGGGTATGTGGTTATTTGGACTTACCACGAAAATTGTGTGATCGTGAAGGGCTACGTAAAGGACAGGGCGCAGTTTGCTTCTGAGAATCCCCGTCTAACAGTCACTTCCCAATCACTTATGTCCAGTAGCCTTCAGAAATATCCATTAGGAGGGATTCACAGACTATCTTTTTTCATCTGTCCTGGCCGCTAAATATTCGGGGCTATTGACCTGTGGGCTTGAAGCTAAAGCCGTGCTAACATAGTGTTAAAGTATGCTCCACTAGACTCGCTCCGCGTTCGTGTCCCTAACTAGAGAAATTACTGAATGAGTGCACAGGGGCATTCTTTCAGGAGATATCATGTGTGCAACACCTTGTATATTTGGTTTAGAGAACAAAGGCAGTGAATTCAAACAACAGGAGGGGATGTGGAGACATTTTGTCTACAACCGGGGTGGGGGCATCGGGCGCTGATTAGAGATATCAATGTTTAACCCCGGGGGGTCGGCAGATATCTGGACATGCTGTATGCATGATAGTGCAAACCTTGGTTTCAAACGATCCCCGACAGAGAGATGCCTGGGCAATGTTGAACACACACCCACCCCTTTGTTTTTGAAAAGCACACACACACACACACTCCTGCTGGCCCGTCACACGCACACACGCACACACACACACACACGCACCCTGATTTTCCGTGTCTTTTTTCTTGGCGACAGACCGGGGTGATGATGTAAAATACATGTTCCTGTCGTTAAAGGGTGAGATACTGTTTTAAATTCCTTTTATTTCATTCCAAAATATTTAGTACAAACTTTTTTAAGACATGTTAGAATTAATTACCAAATTTGACTAATATTTA
The DNA here is from genome assembly GCF_018296145.1 of Oncorhynchus tshawytscha. Classification (NCBI taxonomy): domain Eukaryota; kingdom Metazoa; phylum Chordata; class Actinopteri; order Salmoniformes; family Salmonidae; genus Oncorhynchus; species Oncorhynchus tshawytscha. Next base: position 84,669 of record NW_024609729.1, read on the forward strand.
AGACATAGCATTTCTCTGCGACAGACCAGGGCGTGAGAGAAAAGACAGTTTCCCCTTTCGTTAAAGGGTGAGATACATTTTTAAAACCAATGATTTAATTCAAAATATTTAGTACATACATTTTAACACACGTTATAATTCAACATTTTTACTATTTCTTACAGAAAAAGGGGCTGTTTAGCCCTGACCATTATCCGTTTCCAATTCACCATCGCAAAGACGCTTTACCTGCTCCATCAAAGCTCCGTAAGTTTTCCCTCCATGGGTAGATCATCCGTTCAGCATGTAAATCCTGGGTATGCCCACAGCATTCATTAATAAGATGGGTAGAAACTGTTGAGCCATAAGTAAAGGCCTTTCATAAAGAGGCTGTCATGATTGGCTGTGACACATATTTAACACGTATTGCTGTAGATTTGTTTAAGCCCACCTAGAAACACCTGATTTATCCCACAGCATTAATTAATAAGCTGGGTAGAAACTGTTGAGCCATAAGTAAAGGCCTTTCATAAAGAGGCTGTCATGATTGACTGTGACACATATTTAACACGTATTGCTTGTTACAGAATACTACTGTTGTACATTGAATATCCCCTAGCAGATTTCGTCGCATTTGCACAAATTCTGTCATGTTACTGTGGTCTTTTTAAAAGTCAATAAACAAGTGTGTAAAGTGTACACATTTGTTTCACTGTAGATTTGTTTAAGCCCACCTAGAAACACCTGATTTATCCCACAGCATTAATTAATAAGATGGGTAGAAACTGTTTAGCCATAAGTAAAGGCCTTTCATAAAGAGACTGTCATGATTGACTGTGACACATATTTAACACGTATTGCTTGTTACCGAAGGCTCTCTATGTCTGTACATAGTGTGAAATGTGGTTTCCCTAAAGTTATTACACCCTAAACCTGAATCTGAAATGACCTTTAGGATCTTTTCTTTGGGGTTCTAATCTCCCCGGTGTTCATGCACCGAACATCCATAGGCTGGAGCCATCTGGAAGCTCTGTGCATGTACATATAAAGAGAACTAAATAGGAAACTCAACAGTGTGTTAGGCCGAGAAACATTATTTAGATGGCTGTTTTATTGTTGTTGAAAAATTGAAATGGACACAATGCCAATGGACCTTGTTTCTAACACACACACACACACACAATCACCCTCCCAGACATTCCTGCTTCAGAGATAGCAACCATAAAGACAATAAAACTGGGGGTGTGGGGCCATTCAAACACAGAACCCCCCCCCCCCAGTTCAACCAGGTCCCTAGACATCAATCAGCATGACAACTTCAAAGGAATAGATGCAATGTAGATATAAAATAACACACCCTCTAACACGTGACAACAGGAACAGGATGTCCTGGCCGGAGGCCCATATTTGGACATGTACACGTTATCTGGACACAGGGCCATAAATCAACATTTTTATCCGTGCCGTCTACTTTATTCTCTCTCTCATGTGAGTGTCAGACAAGGACCCTAAATTCAAATGACAAAATAACATAAAGAAGAAGACAATCCATTAATTAATGCTAAATTAATAGGTCTAATCCACTATCTAGCCAACCCATCCTAATATTAATTGCATAATTAATACAAACCCAGATTTACTGTAATGCTAAACAAGTGATGGAGGTAAGTTAACAACAACTCTGATTCTTACGTGATGCATTCCACAAAATGCTATTGCTACATGCCATCAAATTAAGACAATGGAAACTGTATATCAAAAGAAAAATACACATTCTTCTACAATTTGCAGTTTCTACACGTGTTTAAACTACAGTTGGAGGCACTAAGAAGTTAGGCTGTGCCATGGTATTGGAGGAGCAATTTGAAATAAATGTGTATTTAACACAACGCTGGCACTCTTCGGCATGGCAGCCTTCCCTCTCTGTAGAGGTGCAGCTGAGGTGAGACCAGGACACTGAAGATGTTAACAACCACCAAGACGGGGAAGACAGTGCAGGTGATGCCAAAACTGGATGAAAGGGTGGCCAAACCAACAACCACCGAGATGGAGCTTGTCAAGATAATCACCAGGTTGGTTAAGATGATCCCAAAAGCTCTCATCTTATGTGGGTCTGTCGTCCCCTGTCTATTCTCTCCCCCTGTGCCCCCCTCTACCTCTCCTGGACCAGGCTGCTTCAGCACACGCAGGATGAAGAAGCAGCAGAGAGAAATGATGGCCACCCCAAGGCAATAGACACCAATGAGAACATAAGCTGCGGTTTGTCCATAACGCATTAAAGTGATACGTGAACATGCAAAAGCAAGCGACAGCAGCCAGACCAGGGTTGAACACGCCACCCTGTACCTCCGGAGTCTGTACTTGAGGAAAGCCACAGGTTGGACCACCGCCAGGTAGCGCTCCACACAGATGAAGCTCTGGAGCAGGGGCCTGCAGATCCAGGAGAGGCTATAGAAGAAATACACAGCCTGCTGTAACTTGACATTCTGGGTGAAGAAGCTGACCACATTAAGGAGACCCTGGACACAGAACACCAGCTCCACTGCAAACAGGTTAATAGGGAAGACCTGGGTGGGTTTGAGACCTCCAGAGAGACTTCCACTCAGAGAGAGCCAGAGGCACCAGAGCAGGGATGGCGTCCCCAGGAGGAAGCACAGGGACTGGGCAGCACAGTACAGCACTGGCCCAACATAGCCCTGGTCGTAGCAAATGCCCCAGCTAATGTGAGTTTGGTTTCCTGATGAGTCATTCATCCTTGTGGAACAATATGCGAGCCCACTGATATAAGAGAAAGGGAAAATTCATGACTTTATGATTCAATATATTGTTGACAAAATTCTGATGCAAGAAATATACAAAGAAATAGTTTGATATAAGCCAAATGTCATGTCTCAGAAAGTCTGCCACATGAAGAGGTGCCATAACAAGTTAAAATGTTAAATAACCTACCCAAGTTGATTCACAATACTCGTGGTTCTCTCTCCTCCTGAAGGCTGAGTCCGACCGGATCGTACAACGTCTAGATGATGGAGTTTTTTTTGCCAAAGCTCTTCTTCCTGTGTTCTTCCTAACAAGTCATGTATTGTGTTATTTACATAGACACACCTGTGGGCAGTGATGAATTGAGCACCATTGCATTTTATTTGACTAGAAATCTGAACGTATCATGAACAAAACACAGATTAACAAAATTCACATGCAAGCAAGCACAGATTCTCTCGCTCACACACACACACACCTGCTCAGGGATTTGCATTCTGGCATTGTCGGAAATATAAGCATCATCACTCAGCACCTGTCTGTCCCAGCCACCTGCAAGGACTGACTCTTTCACCTCTTCCATAATCAAATCATATGGTCTGTTTGGATTCTGGATCTCTCTTTAATTGCATAGTGAATACAGGATATGTAAGGGTTCCTCAATAAAATAAGATAAATATTACTATAAACTCAGAAACTCAGTCCTTTTTCAGGACCTTGTCTTTCAAAGATCGTTTGTAAAAATCCAAATTATTTCACAGATCTTCATTGTAAAGGGTTTAAACACTGTTTCCAATGCTTGTTCAATGAACCAAAAACAATGAATGAACATGCATCTGTGGAACAGCTTACAGACGGTAGGCAATTAAAAACAAATCTTAGGACACTAAAGAGGCCTTTCTACTGACTCTGAAAAACACCAAAACAAAGATGCCCAGGGTCCCTGCTCATCTGTGAGCATCCTATCAAAAGCATGTTTACTGTATAGCCACTGCATCCAATTTATGTTCCCGTATACAGGTTGTGAGTGTAAAGGGCTACATATACTGAACGAAAATGTAAACGCAACATTTAAAGTGTTGGTCCCATTTTTGATGAGGTGAAATAAAAGCTCCTAGAAATGTTCCATATTCACAAAAAGCTTATTTCTCTAAAATGTTGTGGACAACTGTCTTTCCTTCCCTGTTAGTGAGCATTTCTCCTTTGCCAAGATATTTCATCCACCTGACAGGTGTGGCATATCAAGAAGCTGATTAAACAGCATGATCATTACAAAGATGCACCTTGTGCTGGGATATAAAAACCGTTTGAGGGAGCAAGCAATTGGCATGCTGACTGCAGGAATATCCACCAGAGCTGTTGCCAGATAATTTAATGTTAATTCCTCTAACATAAGCCATGTCCAACATTGTTTCAGAGAAATGTGGCAGTATTTCTAACTGGCCTCACAACTGCTGACTACGTGTATCCAAGCCATCCCAGAACCTCCACATCTAGTTTCTTTGCCTGCGGGATTGTCTGATGAGGGGGAGGGTGGGTACTGAGGGGTATTTCTGTCAGACATAAAGCCTTTTTGTGGTGGAAAACTCATTCTGATTGGCTGGGCCTGGCTCCCCAGTGGGTGGGCCTATGGCCTCCCAGGCACACCCATGGCTATGCCCCTGCCCAGTTATGTGAAATCCCTACATTTGGGCCTAATTTATTTATATAAATTGACTCATTTCATAACTCAGTAAAATGTTTGAAATTGTTGCCTATTTAGTATATGGTTATGTTCAGTATACATCCATAAGGAGCTTCTTGTAGATAGAGAAGCAAGCATAAGTGTTGCAACTATGACAACCACATCCAATGATCCCAAAACACTAACATCTGTTTTCTTTGTGTCAGTCGGTATGTGTAGTTTTCTTTTAAAAAACTAAAAATATTGAAGATCAGAATCAACTCCAGCTTTAGGCATTTTACTCCTACAGAGGCAGTTACAAAATGTAAAATACAATGTTGGCTGTCATGCAAATAGCCAATGAAAACATCAGTCAAGTCCTAATGTTCGTGGAAGCTAATGTTTTTATTCCTGTGTCCTGTCTGGCTTTCAAAATGGTGATACAATTAGCCAAGACATGTGCATTCATCACTGAAGGGGGATACATATTTAATGCCATGCTGTATTCATAAGTAACAGACAGACAGGGACCTGAACTGTTGAATGAATCAGATTTGCTTTATTCCACACTTCTTTTTAAAACATACAACAATATATTTTAATACAGAACATCACTCAGAAGAAGGTAAGTCATTGCCTTACAAGTTGTAATACAAGTACAAGTAAAAAGATGGTTTTGCAAAGTTAATATTATGGTGTTGTGGCAAAGAAGGGGGTCGAGTGATAAGTGGCAGATATGTGAGAACTCGGGCTCTGCCCGATCACTAAAATGGCCACCCCTGTCAGAACTACAGATCACAAAATGGCCGACCGCCAAAACTACAAGTCCCAGAAGCAAGGGGAACCCTCAGAAGGTGGAGCTGACCCACAGATGAAGGGTCAAGAAAAACCAGGAAGAGGAAGAGAGAGTGCTGGAAGGAGCTGTCAACAATAGAGAAAGAGACTATAGAGATTGGCTGGATTTACCGTGTATGAGCTGGATTGTTTTGGACTTACCTGTTGGCGTTTGGACCTGGACCTACCGAGAACCCGATTCGTGTACCGAACCCTGCTATCCTTGACCTCGCCTACGGCCTGGGTGGACCAGGACGGAGAAACAAACACACAGGTACTGTCCTGTTCGAAAGAACTCTCATTCTTGGGTGATTTGGTGACAGTTTACCACTTAGTTTGTGACAAACGCTCCTAACCTTGAAGAGGTTTGCCACAGTATATATTATGTATGTATTTATATACCCTGAGTGTACAAAACATTAGGAACACCTTCATAATATTGCACCCCTTTATGCCCTCAGAACAGACACAATTTGTTCTACAAGGTGTCAAAGGCGTTCCACAGGGATTCTGGCCCATGTTGAATCCAATGCTTCCCACAGTTGTGTGAAGTTGGCTGGATGTCCTTTGGGTGGTGGACCATTCTTGATATACACAGGAAACTGTTGAGCATGAAAAGCACAGCAACGTTGCAGTTTTTGACACACTCAAACTGTTGCGCCTGACACCTACTACCATACCCTGTTTAGTGGCACTGACATCTTTTGTCATGCCAATTCACCCTCTGAAGGGCACACATACGCAATCCATGTCTCAATTGTCTCGAGGCTTAACCCCCCCTATTACAAATGTCAATGCTTCTCAATAAGATGCAATAATGTGATCTAAAGTAATGGAAAAGAATGATAACCTGCGAGATTATAATTTCCCTACTGTGGAGTTATCCTTCTCTTCAACCCCAGATGCAGGTCAGTTTCCCAGCCCTGAGGTGGAAGAGGAAGGTCTGAGTAAAGCTACCCAACACACTGAAGGAGAAAGTAATGAGGGTCAGAATACACCTGAATGATCTCAAAGAAATATGATCCTGAAGAATAGCCCTGATGATCGTAGGAGAGTAGTTCAGCATCAAGGTCAGCAGGATGATCTAGATGGTACGGGAGGCTCTTCTCTTCATCAGGTTCCCTCCCTCCTCTTTTTCACCCTTTCCTTCCCTCAATCCACTGGGATGGACCTGATCAGCACCCTCTGTCCCCTGGACTGGTAATAATGCTAAATTAATAGGCCTAATCTCCTGTCTAGCCACCCTGTCCTGATACTAATTGTATAATTAATATAACGAACCAACATTCACCATAAACTATAAACTAAAGGGGCAATCTGCTTTTGCAACAACCATTCTTGGTCTTTTAAATTGATGACATATACACATTCTTGAAGAGTATTACTTATAAATGCCACATGATCTTAGTTCAACTGTCATAACATATCAGAAGCCAAAATAAGAGCTCATTTAACTTCTTTGTTTGAAGAAAGGTGAATGTAAACAAGCACTGTATAGCCTCAAAACATGGTTAAAACTATAATTTTGAAGTCATGGATGGTCAATCCATGCATCCATAGCTCTGTCTATACATTTGAGAGTTTCTCCAACCACATCACATTGTTTTTTAACAAAACAACAGTAGGGAATCAACTTTGTGGTTGTTTGAATTGCAGATTGCCCCTTTACCAACAACTCTAATGCTATTGTGCTCTGTCTCAGAAAATTATATTTCTACATGCCACCTATTTAAAACAATCCAAATGATTTATCAATTACAACATTACACAAATTACTCTATGCCTTTGCCTTGTCTACATATGTGTAAATGACAATTTCAGGCACTAAGAAGTGAGGCTGCACCGCAGTATTGACAAAACAGTTTTTATTAAATGCGTATTTAACACAACACCTAGAGATAGTTTGACACATAAACCTGTACTTTTAGTGCCTGCAACTGAAAATCTAATGTGTCTCTGGCCCTCTATGGCATGGCAGCCTTCCCTCTCTGTAGAGGTGCATCAGGGGTGAGACCATGACACTGAAGATGTTAACGATCATTAACAAGGGGAATACAGTGCAGTAGTAATCAAAATTTATTGTAGAACTGGGATTCCTGGGAGTGCATTCTGATAAGGATCATCAAAGGTAAGTGGATATTTATAATGCTATTTCTAATTTCTGTTGACTCAAACATGGCGGTAATCTGTTTGGCTTGATTTGTCGTCTGAGCGCCGTACTCAGATTATTGCATGGTGTACTTTTTCCGTAAAGTTTTTGGGAAATCTGGCACAGCGGTTACATCAAGGAGAAGTTTATCTAAAGATCCATGTATAATCCATGTATAATAGTTGTATCTATTATTAATGTTTATTATGAGTATTATGAGTATTTCTGTGATTTTTGTATATAAATATTCACTTTATCGAACAAAACATCCTATGAGTGTCATCTGATGAAGATCATCAAAGGTTAGTGATTCATTTTATCTATATTTTTGCTGTTTTTGACAACTCTCTTTGGCTGGAAAAATGGCTGTGTTTTTCTATGACTTGGTGGTGACCTAACATAATCGTTCGTGGAGGTTTCACTGTAAAGCCTTTTTGAAATCAGACACTGTGTCTGGATTAACGAGAATGTTATCTTTAAAATGGTGCCTAATAGTTGTATGTTTGAGAAATTTGATTTATGAGATTTCTGTTGATTGAATTTGGCACCCTGCAATTTCATTGGCTGTTGGCGAGTGAACCCCGTTCCCAGACAGATTACGGTAAAGTGGCCAGACAGAAGCCACTCCTCAGTAAAAGGCACATGACAGCCCACCTGGAGTTAGCCAAAAGGCACCAAAAAGACTCTCAGACCATGAGAATAGAGTTTCTCTGGTCTGATAAAACAAAGATTGAACTCTTTGGCCTGAATGTGAAGTGTCACATCTGGAGGAAACATGGCACCAACCCTATCCTGAAGCAGGGTGGTGGCAGCATCATGCTGTGGGGATGATTTTCCGTTGCAGGGAAAGGTAGACGAGTCAGGATCGAGGGAAAGTTGAATGAAGCAAAGTACAGAGGGATCCTTGAAGAAAACTTGCTCTGGAGCAAGTTTTCATTACATTGGGGTGAAGGTTCACCTTCCAACAGGACAACGACCCTAATCACACATCGCCATGACAACGCAGGAGTGACTTCGAGACAAGTCTCTGAATGTCCTTGAGTTGCCCAGCCAGAGCCCGGACTTGAACCCGATCGAACATCTCTGGAGAGACCTGAAAATAGCTGTTCAGAGACACTCCCCATCCAACCTGACAGAGCTTGAGAGGATCCCAATGAGAAAGCTGTGGCTATGGAACCCTGACCTGTTCACCGGATGTGCTACCTTGTCCCAGTCCTGCTGTTTTCAACTCTCTAGAGACAGCAGGTGCGGTAGAGATACTCTGAATGATCGGCTTTGAAAAGCCAACTGATATTTACTTCTGAAGTGCTGACCTGTTGCACCGTCTACAACCACTGTGATTATTTTTATCTGACCCTGCTGTCCCAGCCTGGTGCAGGTCTACAATTTTGTTTCTGGTGTCCTTTGACAGCTCTTTCGTCTTGGCCATAGTGGAGTTTGTAGTGTGACTGTTTGAGTTGTGGACAGGTGTCTTTTTTACTGATAACAAGTTCAAACAGGTGCCATTAATACAGGTAACAAGTGGAGGACAGAGGAGCCTCTTAAAGAAGAAGTTACAGATCTGTGAGAGCCAGAAATCTTGCTTGTTTGTAGGTGACCAAATACTTATTTTCTTCCATAATGTGCAAATAAATTCATTAAAAATCCTACAATGTGATTTTCTGGATTTGTTTTTCTCATTTTGTCCGTCATGGTTGAAGTGTACCTATGATGACAATTACAGGCCGCTCTCATCTTCTTAAGTGGGAGAACTTTACAATTGGTGGCTGACTAAATACTTTTTTGCCCCAATGTATGTGATGACATGCTGTAATCACAAGTGACAGACATCCACACACTTTTAAAAATACAGCGAAACATTTCAAAATTGAACACCACTCAGAAGTAGAGAATCAACTTCTATACCAACCTGGACTCACGGGTACATGTAACATAGTAGAATTTCACAATGTATCTCCCTTATTTCATTTAGATGAACAGATATAAAAGGACCAATATAATGGATATATTTAGTTTAATACCACTTACTAAAAAGGTCAAAACCTCTAAATAACATGAACAATATGATTAACATATTTGGAGCAGAATGATAACGCAAGAATTGCAGGACAACCATTCCCCTATAAGGGGAAAAAAAGGGGTTCTGTGGCTGTCCCCTTAGGATAATCCTTTTTTGTTTCAGGTATCCTGAATGATTACCCTGATGATCGTATGAGAGTAGTTCAGCATCAAGGTTAACAGGATGATCTGGACAGTATATGAGGCATAATGTTCCCTCCTTCCTCTTTTTCACTCTTTCTCTCCTTCCCTCCATCCTCTTGACCAGACCTGCTCAGAACCCTCAGTATGAAGACTGGTGTCCATGTCAATGAACAGGATCCCAGCAACGATACCGGCATTGAATCAGATGGCTCCTTGGGTAGAACTCTAACACAAGTAGGCAGAGTGTCAGCAACCATTTCACGATCACACAAAGACCACAGGGTGGACCACAGCCAGGAAGCTCTCCACACAGATGCATCACTGGAACAGGGACCATCCGACCGTGACCAAGACAATATATCTACCCCCTGGCAGAATGAAGGGTAAAACTTTTGATGAAGAGGATGTTGGTGACCAATAGAGGTGAGTAGAGGCAGTAGAGAAGCTCCATGACAGACTGGTTGATGATGAAGATCTCCTGGTTCACCAGGACAGAAGGGCCTCCTCCACCAGCCACAGGTACCGGGTGTTGGTGACCAGGCCCAGGAGGAAGTTGAACACCTCGATTCCCAGGTAGACTGGCAGACAGGTGGGCCACACCCAGTACCAGGAGCCATAATAGTCAAATGCCCCGGTGTGGTTAAACCTGACAGGATCGGGGAAAAGAGGAGTTTGGTTCCTTCATTGCTGCATTTCCTCTGTTACTTTAATCTCAGGATAATAGGGAGAGCTGCGATAACACAGTGGAAAATGCAAGTCTTGTCATCACAGGAAGTGTGATTAAATACTCAGAGATAGACAATGTTATTATTACAAATTGATTCAAGATACTGTGGTTTTTAAAGACAAGAGTTTACACTGTACCTTCTGTGGTTTGTTCTCATCGGGGAAGAATGAGCATCTCTACTCCAAGTGTTATGATTTAGCTCCTACAATATGCTGTGAAGAGTGCTCAGAAAATAATGATACTCATCTAGACTAGCCTATATTGAGTGGCATTAAAATAGTCAACGTCTACGTCAGGGGGGGTCCACGTTTGCTATCCAGCGTTTATGAAGCCTGATGGCTATCTAGGAATGTGTCAGGGCTAGAAATCAAATCAAATGTTATTGGTCACATACACATGGTTAGCAGATGTTAAATGCAAGTGTAGTGAAAAGCTTGTGCTTCTAGTTCCGACCATGCAGTAATATCTAACAAGTAATCTAACAATTTCACAACTACTTTATACACACAAGTGTAAAGGAATGAATAATAATATGTACATATAAATGTATGGATGAGAATGTTGTGTAATGCTGACACCATCAGCCAAATAGAATGCACAGTCACTCAATACATTTAAATATACTTTTATTGACAGTCAAAGTTTCCAAATTCACTGTAAATTCAAAGTGGAACATAATATGAACAGAAAGATAATTTATTGCTTAATGCTAATGCCAAACGCTAATGCTATAAGGTGAAACAGAATTTAGAGCTTTGGTCCAGCAACCAAAATTGTAGCTGGTTTGAATACCTGAGCCGACAAGGTGAGAATTCTGTTAATTTGACCTTGAATAAGGCACTTAACCCTAATTTGCACCAGAGGCACCGTACTACTGTAGCTGACCCTGTAAAACAAAACAATTTACTGCATCTCTTCTTTGTATGTGACAGTACAATCATATTGTTTCTTTGAATAAATAGACTCAATCCCCAATCCAGCCCCACTGTCCTAATACTAATTGCATCATATAAATGCTGAGCAAGTGATGCAGCTTTAGTGAAAGGGGCAATATGCAATTCTTACCTACAATTCTTGGACATTTAAACGCATTTATTTTCATGTTTATTTAATCAGGGATTCAAACTGGGACCAGATGAGCCCTGAATACATAAATTACAGAGAATTTACACATCAAACTATAGATACACATTTCAAGCAGAAAGAAAGATATGGGTGTAAAGATACACTTTCATCAACAATAAGGTCCTCAATCAGCTTTCTGTATTCCCATAGAGGCACCAAAACATTAGAATTAAGAATATTTTGAAGATTGTTTCATAAGGTGCAAGCAAACTAAAAGATGATTTACCTAACTCAATAAATACCAAAGGAATTTCCAGATTTAGCCATCCCAGGTTATATCTGTTATTACTTAGAAAATCCTCATGAGTTTAGTTCACCTGTCATACCATATCAGAAACCAAAATAAGAGATTGATTAACCTTGTTTGTAAACAACATACATGTAAACAAACAACTGTGAAGCCTCTAAACATTGGTAAAACCTGACACCATGGTTGGTCAGTCATTGCACCAATAACTCCAGTCCGATCCTAGTCCTAGATCCTAGACTTTCTCCAGCCCAGTCCGATCCTAGTCCCCTAATAGTGGTGGGGAATCTGCTTTGTTATTGTTTGAACTGCAGATTGCCCTTTTAACAACAACTCGTAACGCTGATATGATGCATCTCACAAAATGTTACTGCTACATGCCAAGAAATTAAAACAATCAAACCTTTTATCAAATAAAAATGTCAATTATTCTAAGCCTTTGCTGTGTCTTCGTATGTTTCAACTAAAGTTGCAAGCACTAAGAAGTTAGGCTGTGCAGCGGAATTGGCAGAACAATGTCAATTCAATGCGCATTTATTAACACAAGGCTCTATCTCCTAGCGATAGATTTTGCTAAAAGAACTATTGCCCTCAACTGTAAGTCTAACGTGTCTCTGGCCCTCTTCGGCATGGCAGCCTTCCCTCCCTGTAGAGGAGAATCAGGGGGGAGACCATGACACTGAAGATGTTAACAATCAGCAACATGGGATAGACATTGCAGTAGTAGTCAAGGCTGGATGATCGTGTGGCCCAACCAACAACCACAGGGATGGAGCTCGCCAAGATAATGACCATGTTGATTAAGATGATCCCAAAAGCTCTCATCTTATGTGGGTCTGTCGTCCCCAGTTTCTTCTCTCCCCCTCTTCCTCCCTCTACCTCTCCTGGACCAGGCTGCTTCAACACACGCAGGATTGAGAAGCAGCAGAGAGAAATGACAGCCACCCCAAGGCAATAGACAGTAATGAGCACATAACCTGAGATTTCTTCATAAAACATTGAATCGATAGGAGAACATGCAAAAGTGAGCGACAGCAGCCAGACCACGGTTGAACAGGCCACCCTGTACCTCCGGAGTCTGTACTTGAGGAAAGACACAGGTTGGACCACCGCCAGGTATCTCTCCACACAGATGCAGCTCTGGATCAGGGGCCTGCAGGTCCAGGAGATGTAATACAGGAAATACACAGTCTGCCGTAACATTGTAGCCTTCGGGATGAATAGGTAGCTGATCATCTCAAGGAGACCCTCGACACAGAACACCAGCTCCACTGCAAACAGGTTAATAGGGAAGACCTGGGTGGGTTTGAGACCTGCAGAGTGACTTCCACTCAGAGAGAGCCAGAGGCACCAGACAAGAGCTGGCATCCCCACAAGGACGCACAGGGCCAGGGCAGCATGGTAAAGCTTTGGCACAACATAGCTCTGGTCCAAGCAAACATCCCAGGTGTCAAGGTAAGTGTGGTTTCCTGATGAGTCATTCATCCTTGTGGAACAATAACCAAGCCCACTGAGATATGAGAGAAGATTACACGATTCATGACGTTATGTTTTAATATATTGTTGGCAGTATGCTTATACAATGTACTGATGCAATTATTCATTAACAATACTTTTATAAACATAGGTCTACCGTTGTCTGTAAAAACATTGTGGTTGTCTCAAAAAGTGTGAATGAAAGCATGAAAAGGAGCTTTAAGACAATTAGCCTGATATACTCAGTTAAAATGTAAAATAACCTACCTTAATAGTTTTGGTAACTCAGACCTTGATTCACAATATTGGTGGTTCTCTCTCTTGCTGAAGGCTGATGGTACAACGCCTACATGTGTGAGTGATGTTAGCCAACGCTCTCTGAGATCAACCCGATGGTACAACACCTACATCTGTCTTCTGTTCTCCCTAACAAGTAACGTGTTGTTTTATTTACATACACACCTGTGGGCAGTGATGAACTGAGCACCACTGTAGTTTATTTAACTGTATATCCTAGTAAAACACAGATGTACAAAATGCATATGCTGTATGAACGCACATGCACACAAGAAGACACACACAACCACACGCACGCGCACTCGCACGCACACACAGAAAGACAAATATACCATTTCTACCTGCTCAGGTATTTGCATTTCGGCCTGAGCAGAAATGGAAGCATAATCACTCATATCACTAAGCACCTGTCTGTCCCAGCCACAGGTTAACCCAGCCACCTGCAAGGGCTGACTCTTTCACCTTACATAATCAAAACATATGGTCTGTTTGGATTCCGGATCTCTATTTAATTGCATAGTGAATACAGTATATGTAAGGGTTCCTCAATAAAATAAGATAAATATTACTATAAACTCAGAAAAAAAAGAAACGTCCCTTTTTCAGGACCCTGTCTTTCAAAGATCGTTCGGAAAAATCAAAATAACTTTACAGTTCTTCATTGTAAAGGGTTTAAACACTGTTTCCCATGCTTGTTCAATGAACCATTGACAATTAATGAACATGCACCTGTGGAACAGTCATTAAGACACTAATAGCTTACAGATGGTAGGCAATTGAGGTCACAGTTATAAAAACTTAGGACACTAAAGAGGCCTTTCTACTGACTCTGAAAAACACCAAAAGAAAGATGCCCAGGGTCCCTGCTCATCTGTGTGAATGTGCCCACGGCATGCTGCAAAGAGGCATGAGGACCGCAGTTGTGGCCAGGGCAATAAATTGCAATGTCTGTACTGTGAGACAGTGGAGCGTCCGTCATGGTCTGGGGCGGTGTGTCACAGCATCATCGGACTCAGCTTGTGGTCGTGGCAGGCAATCTCAACGCTGTGCATTACAGGTAAGACATCCTCCTCCCTCATGTGGTACCCTTACTGCAGGCTTATCCTGACATGACCCTCCAGCATGACAATGCCATCAGCCATACTCCTTGTTCTGTGTGTGATTTCCTGCAAGACAGGAATGTCAGTGTTCTGCCATGGCCAGCGAAGAGCCCGGATCGCAATCCCATTAAGCACGTCTGGGACCTGTTGGATCGGAGGGTGAAGGCTAGAGCCATTCCCCCCAGAAATGTCCGGGACCTTGCAGGTGCCTTGGTGGAAGAGTAGGGTAACATCTCTCAGCAAGAACTGGCAAATCTGGTGCAGTCCATGAGGAGGAGATGCACTGCAGTACTTAATGCAGCTGGTGGCCACACCAGATACTGACGCTTAATTTAGATTTTTAATCCCCCCCCCTTTGTTCAGGGACACATTATTCCATTTCTGTTCGTCACGTCTGTGGAACTTGTTCAGTTTATGTCTCAGTTGTTGAATCTTGTTATGTTCATACAAATATTTACACATGTTAAGTTTGCTGAAAATAAACGCAGTTGACAGTGAGAGGACGTTTCTTTTTTCGCTTAGTTTATATTTTTGTTATTGTTTGAAAGAAAGTAATACAATCTCCAGTAAATCAAATCAAAATCATTTTATTTTAGGAAATCTGTTAGCAAGTATTGCCACACATAAATAGAGAAGTATATGTGATCGTATTCCAGTGTATTCACGGTTTGAAATGATTCAAATCAAATCACATTTTATTTGTCACATACACATGATTAGCAGATGTTAATGCGAGTGTAGCGAAATGCTTGTGCTTCTAGTTCCGACAATGCAGTAATAACCAACAAGTAATCTAGCTAACAATTCCAAAACTACTACCTTATAGACACAAGTGTAAGGGGATAAAGAATATGTACATAAAGATATATGAATGAGTGATGGTACAGAGCGGCATAGGCTCCATACCTGCGAAATGTTTTGAGACATCTGTCTCAAAATCTGCATAAGTCAATTAAAATCGTTGATGTAGCTACACGTTATAGAACACTACATCTTAGCTGTTCCCATAAAACAACCTGGCACAATTAGGCCTATGATAAAGAGCGACATGTGTGGAAGGACCACCAGAGGGCAGGCTGGGCTCACGACTAAAAGCCCAGCCAGCCATGAGATTCAAGGTGATCAGAGGCAATTAAGCACAACTGACGGTACTAATGAGCTATGTTTGAATTGAAAGAAATCCCACAATAGAGAACTTTGTTCAATTAAGGAAACCTACTCCTGACTCGTTTATTCCACCTTTCCACTTTAGAGTAACACCAAATTACTTGGTCTGCTCACACACGATTATTTCATTTAAAGTGAATTATAAATATTCACGTAGTTGGATGTAATTCATATTTTTTTCTGAAACGGCACCACCTGGTAATCAAAGTTACTAAATCACAAGTAACATTTCAACTGGACGAGTGCTGGACGAGTGCCTGCTCTTGCAAATTTTAGCAGTTTGCTGTAGATGCGATTTCCAGGTGAGATATGTTTTTTTCCTTTGAAACATAGAATTACATGTATTGTGTTAGAACAGTATGTTGTAAAGGGAAGTGCAGTGCAAACCTTGTAAGGAGAGAAGGCCTGTGCATAAGCTCTCATAATGAGGCGGGACATTACTCGAGCAGAGGAGAACAGGCAATGGCGGTTGTTGTTCCCATACTAATAAATGCCCCAGCAGCAGAGAGCAGGCCCGGCTGTGGTTCCCTCACAGAGGCAGGCTGTGCCCAAGCAGAGGAGAGCAGTCATGGCTGCGGTGGTCCCCAACTGAGGCAGGCAATTCCCCCAGTGTAGGAACCAGAGGAGGTCCCAGAGAAGGCCCCGAATCAGGCCCTAACCGTAGACCCAGGGTCAGGGCCAGATCAGGAGGAGGTGTTGGTGAGTCCAGGGAAGATGGTGGATCAACTTGGACCACAGAGCAGAAATAGGTAGTGCACCTGGGATATGACACTGGGTGGCGAATTCTGCGTGGTCAGCACTGGTGAGGCCGCTGTGTCAGCTCACAGTCACGTCGTGGGTTGAGTCCAGCGTTAGCAGGACAAGGACTGGAGGTGGGTCAGGTGTTGCATGCTGGAGAGAGGCATCCTGGACACCCCGAATGGGAACCAGGTCTGTGGCTGGGTCAGTTGAAGCTGTACTGTCAGTAGCTGGTGACAGTGGTGTGGGCCCAGATCAAGGCTGGACCAATCATCGGAGGTAGCAGCAGACCGTTCCGGTGCTGCTATAGGGTCTTCTAGTGCATGAACAGGCTGAGAGTCAAAGGTAGACAGGGCTTCTGTTGCTGGCTACGGCTCGCCAGGTAGCTCTGGCTACGGCTCGCCAGGTAGCTCTGGCTACGGCTCGCCAGGTAGCTCTGGCTACGGCTCGCCAGGTAGCTCTGGCTACTGGTGGTCTAGTCAGCAACATAGGCTCAACTCACATAGGCATGGAGTTGCTGCTGGAATTGCATAGGCCACCCAAGCCGGGGAGGGGGTCCCCCAGATTCCACAGCAGTGGAAAGGGAATCAGGAATGACATCTGGTGTGGGCTCAGTCTCCATAGCAGACAACTGCTGAGGTCCAGTGGGGGCCGAGGTCTCAGTCGCAACCGTCCCCGACAAATTCAAATTCAAATTTATTTATTTTATATAGCCCTTCGTACATCAGCTGATATCTCAAAGTGCTGTACAGAAACCCAGCCTAAAACCCCAAACAGCAAGCAATGCAGGTGTAGAAGCACGGTGGCTAGGCCAAAACCTAGGAAGAAACCTAGAGAGGAACCAGGCTATGTGGGGTGGCCAGTCCTCTTCTGGCTGTGCCGGGTGGAGATTATAACAGAACATGGCCAAGATGTTCAAATGTTCATAAATGACCAGCATGGTCGAATAATAATAAGGCAGAACAGTTGAAACTGGAGCGGCAATATAGTCACACCGAATGGTCACAGTAACACCTGGCAACAGTGTCGGTGTCCAAAAGACAACTTATTGCTCTTTTTTCTCCATATAACTGTCCCATGTTTTCCACGCAACCTGTTGGGGAGGGTTCAACTGACAGGAGGAAGCCCAGGATCTGGTCTTCTGCTGCATAATGCACCTAAGGCTCTGTATATTCTGCACAATACGTACTCCAGTGGAGTATGCTGCATATATGTATGATCACGGTGCTGCAACTCCCTGTAGAAGAATAATCCACACGCTGGGATGTTGGGAATGCGTTACCACCAGGTGCTGAGTAGTATCCCAAAACCCTAGGGTCCATCCTGCACCGTCTGCAGGCCATAGTTTACTGGGCCACAGGTGGGTAGTGTTGAAAGCAGTAGCGGTGAATGGGTAATTGGGTAATTTAGAAAAACAGAAGTATCTTATATACATAAATATACAGACATTTTGTTATGAGACTCGAAATTGTTTCTACAACTTGATTGGAGGCCACCTGTGGTAAATTCAATTGATTGGCTATGAGTTGGAAAGTCAAACACCTTTCTATTTAATGTCCCACAGTTGGCAGTGCATGTTAGAGCAAAAGCCAAGCCATGAGGTCAAAGGATTTGTCCGTAGAGATCCAAGACAGGATTGTGTCAAGGCACAGATCTTGGGAAGGGTACCAAACCATTTCTGCAGCATTGAAGGTCCCTGAGAACACAGTGGCCTCCATAATTCTTAAATGGAAGAATATTGGAACCACCAAGAGTCTTCCTAGAGCTGGCCACGCGGCCAAACTGAGCAAGGACAACCATCTCTACAGCACTCCACCAATCAGCATCATGCTGTGGGGATGTTTTCAGGGACTGGGAGACTCAGCCAGTCAGCAGCCAGCCCCAGGACCAGCCCGTCAGCAGCCAGCCCCAGGACCAGCCCGTCAGCAGCCAGCCCCAGGCCCAGCCCGTCAGCAGCCAGCCCCAGGACCACCCTGTCAGCAGCCAGCCCCAGGACCAGCCCATCAGCTACCAGCTCCTCAGCAGACTGCAGGAAGAGAAATATGGATGTCAAATTCTTTTGAAATTGAATAGTCTTCTTGCCCAAGGAATGGCTGCCAATGTGATAAGGATACAAGCAGGGCCGACGCGGATGGCGGTTAATCATGTGCAGGACATAAAATCTTCTTTTGAACTGTTCATCCCAGACACCACCCAGAAAATCATTCTGGACTGCATTCATTTGGAGAGAAGGTGTGTTTTGGAGAGAGATGGAAGGGGATTGACCAAACTCATTTACATGCATGCTTTGGGGTTCTTATCCTTGCTGGTGTTTCCAGATCCAATGGGGAATCCACAGAATCCATGTAAGATACAGAAACTAGCAGAGAACTTTTCCATGCAACAATGTCTTGGAACAATTCCACAATATTTCCAGGATTGTGCGCTTCGATAACCGAGACACCAGACCAGCTTGGTGGCAGAGAGACAAGCTAGCTGCAATCAGGTCAGTGGGACAAGTAGAGGCAGTAGAGAAGCTCCATAACAGACTGGTTGATGGTGAAGATCTCCTGGTTCACCAGGACAGAAGGGCCGTCCTCCACCAGCCTCAGGTACAGGTGTTGGTGACCATAACCAGGAGGCAGTTTAACACCTCTGTTCCCAAGTAGACTGGCAAACATCTGGGCCACACCCAGCACCAAGAGTCAAAATAATCAAACCCCCAGTGTGGTTAAACCTGACGGGATGGGGGAAAGAGGAGTCTGGTTCCTACATTTCTACACATCCTCTGTTACTTTAGATTCTGAAGAATAGAAAGAGCTGTGTTCTGAGGGAGAGAGAGAGAGAGAGAGAGAGAGAGAAAGAAACAAGAGGAGAGGTAATTAGTGGATCTGGAGAGGTTTAACAGTGTAAAACAAGTTTTATCATCACAGGAAGTAAGCTAATATTCATGGATAGACAATATTATTACAAATTGATTGAAGTTACGGTGGTTTTTCATGACCAGGTAAGAAATGTAGTTGTAGTTCATTGTACCTTCTGCAGTTTCTTCTAATTGGGTGGGAATGTGTGTCTATACCTCTGTCCAGGGGTTAGAATGTGGCATCCACATTATGGTTTGAAGAGTTCTCAAAACAAGATGGCACTCATTTAGACTAGCATGTATTGACTTTTGAATTGACGTGCATCCGTCATTAAAATAGCTGATGCTAAAGAGAGTGTTCAGGAGGCTCTTTTTCTACTTCCTGAGCATTTGCATCCTATTTGAAGATTGGTAGAGGTAGTTTCGCAATCCAACGCTAAGTCGTAAGTCTTTGTGTACAGCTCTCAAGCTACCTACCTACAAATTCCTTCATACTGGATGCAGATACATAACAATGGGATCCACGGGTTCCTTTGACTCTCGATAAGTATATAAAGGGCATCATTACCAAAATCCTGAACCATCCCTTTAATGTCAAGTGTGTCCATATTTTATTCCAGTGTGGATGGAGTCTAATGACTTTGTAGGAGTGTGCACTGTCAGGGCAAGAATGTTGCGTTTCAATAACAGCATTAACCATGTGTATGTGACCAATACAATTTGATTTGAACATTAGCCAAGTGTCATGCACAGTCCGTTCCCACACATTTAATATCATAATGCAACCTTAGTGACAGACAAGGACCCTAAGTTCAAAGCATGTCATGTTCTGACCTTAGTTCCTTTGTTTTGTCTTTGTTTAAGTTGGTCAGGGCGTGAGTTGGGGTGGGCAGTCTGTTTGTTTTTCTATGTTGGTTTTTGAGTTTGGCCTGGTATGGTTCTCAGTCAGAGGCAGGTGTCGTTAGTTGTCTCTGATTGAGAATCATACTTAGGTAGCCTTTTTCCACCTGACTTTCGTGGGTGTTTATTTTCTGTTTTGTGTGTACTCACGAGACAGGACTGTTTCGTTTGTTCGTTCTTCCTAGTTATTATTTTGTTTAGTGTTCAGTTTTGATTATATTAAATATCATGAACACGTACCACGCTGCACCTTGGTCCTCACCTTCTTCCACCGACGACAGCCATTACAAAGCAATTGATTAAACAAACCAGAATTCACTATAATGCTAAACAAGTGATGCAGCTTTACTGTATTGTTTGGTTGCCTCTTTAACAAGATCTCTATTGCTACATGCCACCAAATTAAAACAATCCAAACTATTTTAAAAACCTGTACTTTTAGTGCCCACAACTGTAAGTCTAACATGTCCCTGGCCATCTTCAGCATGGTAGCATTCCTTCTCTGAGGTGTATCAGGGGTGAGACCAGGACACTGAAGTTGTTAACAATTAGCAACAATGGGATGACATTGCAGTTGTAGTAAAGTCTGGATGACACAGTGGCATAACCAATGACAACCGGGATGGAGCTCGCCAAGATAATCACCAGGTTGGTTAAGATGATCCCAAAAGCTCTCATCTTATGTGGGTCTGTCATCCCCTGTTTCTTCTCTCCCCCTCTGCCCCCCTCTACCTCTCCTGGACCAGGCTGCTTCAGCACACGCAGGATGAAGAAGCAGCAGAGGGAAATGACGTCCAACCCAATGCAATAGACACTGATGAGCACATAAGCTGTGATTTTTTTGATAACCCATTAATAAAGGGACAGGAGAACATGCATAGGCTAACAGCAACACCCAGACCATGGTTGACCACGCAACACAGACCCAGCTCTGGATCAGGGGCCTGCAGGTCCAGGAGAGGATATAGAGGAAATAACCAGCCTTCTGTAAAATGATATTCTGGTTGAATAGGAAGCTGACCACATTAAGGAGACCCTGGACACAGAACACCAGCTCCACAGCAAACAGGTTAATAGGGAAGACCTGGGTGGTTTTGAAACTTCCAGTGAGACTTCCACTCAGAAAGAACCAGAGGCACCAGACCAGAGATGGCGTCCCCAGGAGGAAGCACGGAGCCTGGGCAGCAAAGAACAGCACTGACCCATCATAGCCATGGTCAAAGCAAAAATCCCAGTTGTGAAGGTAATTGTGGTTTACTGAAGAGGCATTCATCCTTGTGGAACGATATCTTAGCTCACTGAGATGTGAGAGAGGGGAGATGACAACTTTCATGACTTTATGTTTTAATATGTTGTTGCCAAAATACTGATACAATATACTGATGCAAATATTCATATAAATACTTTGATATAGATAGGTCTACCGTTGTCTATAACAACATTGCGCATTGTCTCAGAAAGTCTGAATTAAGACATGAATAGGAGATAATATACTCAGTGATGTTTAAATGTAAAAGAAAATACCCTCTTTTTTTGTGTAACTCGTACCCTGACGCGCAACTGTTCTCTCTCCTTCTCTCTTCAATGTACCTACATGTATAAGTGATTTCATGCAAAGCTCTCTGTCCTGTGTTCTTCCTAGCAAGTCACGTGTCGTGTTATTTACATAGTCACACCTGTGGGTGAATTGAACACCATTTTATTTTACTAGAAATCAAAATGTATCAGGAAGGAACAAAATAAAGATGTATTTTTTTCTATTTAACCTTTGTTTAACTATGCAAGTCAGTTAAGGACAAATTGTTATAATTCTACCACGGCCAAATCCGGACGGCGCTGGGCCAATTGTACGCTGCTCTATGGGACTCCCAATCACGGCCGGATGTGATGCAGCCTGGTTTCGAACCAGGTACTGCAGTGAAGCCTATTGCACTGAGATGCAGTGTCTTTGACCAGATCAACAAAATGCAGATGCTACACACACACACACACACACACACACACACACACACACACACACACACACACACACACACACACACACACACACACACACACACACACACACAGATAGAATTTCAACCTGCTCAGGGATTAGCATTTTGGCCTGAGCAGAAATGGAGGCATCACCACTCATATCACTCATTGTCCGAATCCTATGCCTTCCCATAGCATAACCCTACAGCCACCATGGGACACTCTGTTCACAACATTGACATCAGAAAAACGCCATACACTTGGTGTGCGGTTGTGAGGTCGGTTGGACGTACTACCAAATTCGCAAAAATTACGGTGGTATAGAAATGAGCATTAAATTATGTGGCAACAGTTCTGGTGGACATTCTTGCAGTCAGCATGCCAATTGCACTCTCCCTCAACCTGAGACGTCTTTGGCATTGTGTTGTGTTATAAAACTGTACATTATAGAGTGGTCTTGTATTGTCCCCAGCATCACCCTGTTTAACCAGCTTCTTGACCTGCCACACCTCTCAGGTGGATGGATTATCTTGATAAAGGATAAAATGCTTACTAACAGAGATGTAAACAAATTTGTGCACAATATTTGAGAGAAATAAACATTTTGTGTGTATGGAAACATGGTACCAACAATTTACATGTTGCATTTGCCTTTTTATTCAGTTGATATAGAACATCACATAGAAGTAGAGGAGCAACTGCTATACAGGATGTAATACCAGTTCAAATATGACTAAGCAAAGTGAAAATAGTAGTATATGTTATTGGGGTTACATTTTGTCAAACCAAGCAAAACAGTCAGGAATAAGTTGGAATGGTGAACATGAGTTGATAGTAAAATCTCACAATGTAACTCCCTAATTTCACCTACATTAACGGCTATACAACAACAAATACAATGAACATTTCACACCAATCAACCCCTTAATCCTCTTCCCCACTTCTCACACTGTTTAGTTTAACCAGAAACCACTTACTACAAATGTCAAGACCTCAAAATAGCATGACTAAAAGGAATGGAACAGAATGATAACCTGAGAAATGAAAGACAACAATGCCCCCACAGTGGTTATGCTTCTCTTTAACCCCCGATAAAGGGCAGTTTCCCAGCCCTATGGAGGTAGAGGAGGGGCTGAGTAAAGCTACACAACACCCTGAAGGAGAAAGTAATGGGGGTCAGAATACACCTGAATGATCTCAAATAAATATGATCCTGAAGAATAGCCCTGATGATCGTAGGAGAGTAGTTCAGCATCAAGGTCTGCAGGATGATCTGTGCCCTCCCTCCTCTTTTTTACCCTTTCTCTCCATCCCTCCATCCTCTGGACCAGTAATAATGCTAAATGAATAGGCCTAATCTCCAATCTAGCCACCCCATCCTGATACTAATTGTATAACTAATAAAACAAACAAACATTCACAAGTGATGTCGCTTTAGTTAAAGGGGCAATCTGCCTTTGGGACATCCATTCTTGGACTTTCAAATGAATGATATATTCCCATTGGATCTTGAAATATATTACTTAGAAATGCCTCATGAGCTTAAGTTCAACTGTTACACCCTATCAGAACCTAAAATAAGAGCTTGTGTAACTCCTTTGTTTGTCAAATAAAAAACAACATCAATGTAAACCAACATCTAAAAACCTGATGAAAACGATCATTTTGATATCATGGCTGGTCAGTCCTGGCATCCATAGCTCTGTCTATCAATTAAAAGTAGCTTTTTACAAAAACAATGGTAGGGACTCTGACACTTTGTTGTTTGATTTCCCATTTAACAACAATTGTTAAGCTTATGCAATGTATCTAACAACACTCTATTGCTACAGGTCACCACATTAAAACAATCAGAACTATTTATCAAATTAAATAGTACACAAATCCTTCTACATCTTTGCCATGTCTTTGTATGTTTAAACTACAGTTGCAGGCACTAAGAAGTTAGGCTGCGCCGTGGTATTGACAGAAGAATTTTAATTCAATGCGTATTTAACAAAATGCTTTATCATCTCCTAGCAATAGTGCCCACAACTGTAAGTCTACTGTGTCTCTGTCCCTCTTCTGCATGGCAGCTTTCCCTCCCTGTAGAGGTGCATCAGGGGGAGACCAGGACACTGAAGATGTTAACAATCACCAAAATGTTAATGACATTGCAGTTGTAGTTAAGACTGGATGAAAGGGTGGCCAAACCAACAACCACCGGGATGGAGCTCGCCACGATGATCACCAGGTTGGTTAAGATGATCTCAAAAGCTCTCATCTTAAGTGGATCTGTTGTCCCCTGTTTCTTCTCTCCCCGTCTGCCCCCCTCCACCTCTCCTGGACCAGGCTGCTTCAGCACACGCAGGATGAAGAAGCAGCAGAGAGAAATGATTGCCAACCCAAGGCAATATACACCACTGAGCACATAACCTGAGGTTTCTTCATAACCAACTAAAGAGATGGGAGAACATGCAAAAGCGAGCGACAGCAGCCAGACCGCGGTTGAACACACCACCCTGTACCTCCGGAGTCTGTACTTGAGGAAAGATACAGGTTGGGCCACCGCCAGGTATCTCTCCACACAGATGCAGCTCTGGAGCAGGGGCCTGCAGATCCAGGAGAGGCCATAGAGGAAATAACTAGCCTGCTGCAACATGATGTTCTGGGTGAGGTTGTTGACCACCTCAAAGAAACCCTCCACACAGAACACTAGCTCCACTGCAAACAGGTTAATAGGGAAGATCTGGGTGGGTTTGAGACCTCCAGAGAGACTTCCACTCAGAGAGAGCCAGAGACACCAGACCAGGGCTGGCGTCCCCAGGAGGAAGCACATGGACTGGACAGCACCAGTAAGCACAGGCCCAACATAGCCCTTGTTAATGCAAACATTCCAGCTGAAGTGTGTGTGGTTTCCTGAAGAGGCATTCATCCTTGTGGAACAATATCTTAGCCCCCTGAGATATGAGAGAGGGGAGATGACAAGTTATGACTTTAATATTTTTAATATGTTTTAATATGTTGTTGGCAAAATACTGATGCAATATACTGATGTCAACAAACATAAAAAATACTTAGATATACGTAGGTCTACTGTTGTCATGTCAGTCAAAGTATTGTGCATTGTCTCAGAAAGTCTGAATGACAACATGAGATGTAAAACGGTTAGCCGAAGGTAACATGTTATAATGTATTATAACCTACCTTAGTTGTTTAAGTAAATCAGAGCTTTCCTTGTGATATTTGTGGTTCTCTCTCCTGCAGAAGGCTGAGTCCAACCTGATGGAAGAAAAAAATGCATGAGTGATTTTTGCCGAAGCCACTTGTCCTATGTTCTTCTTAACAAGACACGTGTTATTTAAATACACACCTGTGGGCGTTCATGAATTGAGCACCATTGAATGATTAGTTTACAGCAGGTCATTTTATTTGACTAGAAATCCTATCAAAACATATGATGAACAAAACACAGATTAACCAAAATGCATAAGATGCACGCACCAACACACACATATGCACCAACACACACACACACACACAAACACACACAGACAGAGATGCAATTTCAACTTACTCAGTGATTTGCATTTCGCGGCCTGAGCAGAAATGGAAGCATCATCACTCATATCACTCAGCACCTGTCTGTCCCAGCCACAGGTTAACCCGGCCACCTGCAAGGGCTGACTCTTTCACCTTACATAATCAAATCATATGGACTTCAGACATACACAGTATTAGTCTGTTTGGATTCTGGATCTCTCTGTAATTGCATAGCGAATACAGTGTAGTTTTGTACATTCTACATTTAAACACACATTATTTCTGAAACAAGTGAAAGATTTTTATGTAATGTATTCATCATTAAAAAAACTCTTTAAAGATAATAGTAGAGTGTAGATACTATGTAGCCTATATAGAAAGTGTTAATGCTATGTAGCCTATATAGAAAGTGTTAATGCTATGTAGCCTATATAGAAAGTGTTAATGCTATGTAGCCTATATAGAAAGTGTTAATGCTATGTAGCCTATATAAAAAGTGTTAATGCTATGTAGCCTATATAGAAAGTCTTAATGCTATGTAGCCTATATAGAAAGTGTTCATACTATGTAGCCTATATAGAAAGTGTTCATACTATGTAGCCTATATAGAAAGTGTTCTATACTATGTAGCCTATATAGAAAGTCTTAGTACTATGTAGCCTATATAGAAAGTGTTAATACTATGTAGCCTATGTAGAAAGTGTTAATGTGTGTCGGTAATAGCTTCTACACAGTGAGTGAGGGGAAGACCTTAGCTAGGACATCCATCTCCCTTTCACCCCCTCCCTGTCTCTCAACCCAACACTGTGACAGCTGACTACCCCGAAGAAGCCCCCCATAGCCCCACCTTTCTTCCTCCACATGCCCCTTCCTCCCAATGCCCCGCATCCCACCATCCCACCCCCAGACCAAGGAAGTGCATCAGGGCATTCCTCCCCTGGCTGGTGTGAGGCCCCCTCTTCCTCCATGCTCTGTCAGCCTGGCCCTGACTGATGCACTTGTACCTCTTACTCAGCTGTCTGGCTGGAAGACGATACTTCACTTTCACATGGTTAATAAGGTCCCCTAGCCCTCTGCTTGACCTGGAATCCCCTCAACATATCCACATTGGCTGCCCCTTTGTAGCCACCAGTCCAGCAGCTTTTTGTCACATGAGGACATAAAGTGATGGCTATGTGTCTGTGATTATAGAATGAGGATGCAGTAGAGGGTCTGGATTGGTCTGGGTAGGTTCCCTGTCCTAAGCTTACACACGGGGTCAGCATTGGGTCTTTATTAGTTTCCATCGAGCTCTGTATCGTATGTAAGGTTGTGTCAACAGAGCTACGTAAAACAGCTGGGGGCTCTACACAGTGAGTGAGGGGAGAGTTAGTGAGGACATCCATCTCCCTTTCACCCCCTCCCTGTCTCTCAACCCAACACTGGGACAGGGAGGGAGGGAGGGAGGGACTGGAGAGAGAAACAGAGTGGAGACAGTTGTGGGTGAGGAAACATGGGGCAGAAAGAAGGACTGACAGAAGATGAGCAAACTGAGTGACATAGTGAGGAATGAGAGAGGGGGGGAGAAAGAGGGAGAGGGAGTGAATGAGTGCCAGTGAGAGAGGGACATTAACAAAGAGAGCGACAGAGACCAAGCAAGGAAGCGGGACGAACAGCGAACCATGGTCACTTCATCATGAACTGCTTTGGTTGCACATGGATTTTTCTCATCGGAAATGTTGCAGACGGAAATCTCTGTTCTCCAACCATGAACTAACGTTGTTTGTTCTCATTTTACCTCTTTTGTTCTAAATGTCCTCAGAGGCTGGACAATTCAACTACAACAAGACGAACATGTGTTCCCGAATACTCTAATTCTGTCTGAAGACTCTGAAGACTCAAGATTCTGAAGACAGCTATACGGATTACTATTACTTTGATCTGCCTGGGTCTACAGCTGTCCTGGATAGGCCTGTAGTCATTATAGATCCGTGTTAACTGGACCTGTCCTGGATCGGCCTGTAGTCATTATAGACCCGTGTTAACTGGACCTGTCCTGGATCGGCCTGTAGTCATTATAGACCCGTGTTAACTGGACCTGTCCTGGATCGGCCTGTAGTCATTATAGACCCGTGTTAACTGGACCTGTCCGGGATCGGCCTGTAGTCATTATAGACCCATGTTAACTGGACCTGTCCTGGATCGGCCTGTAGTCATTATAGACCCGTGTTAACTGGACCTGTCCTGGATCGGACCTTAGTCATTATAGACCCGTGTTAACTGGACCTGTCCTGGATCGGCCTGTAGTCATTATAGACCTTTGTTAACTGGACCTGTCCTGGATGCCTGTAGTCATTATAGACCCGTGTTAACTGGACCTGTCCTGGTTGCCTGTAGTCATTATAGACCCTTTTGTTAACTGGACCTGTCCTGGATCGGCCTGTAGTCATTATAGACCCGTGTTAACTGGACCTGTCCTGGATCTGAAGGCCTGTAGTCATTATAGACCCGTGTTAACTGGACCTGTCCTGGATCGGCCTGTAGTCATTATAGATCCGTGTTAACTGGACCTGTCCTGGATCGGCCTGTAGTCATTATAGACCCGTGTTAACTGGACCTGTCCTGGATCGGCCTGTAGTCATTATAGACCCGTGTTAACTGGACCTGTCCTGGATCGGCCTGTAGTCATTATAGACAAGTATTAACTGCAGTTTTTCACTGGGATCTGGACCCATTGGTCTGTGAGTCCCAGCCAGTCCGGCCAGGAGATGCAGAAGAACAATAAGAAGAACCTGGTCCAGAACATGGGCCAGCAGCAGAGAGCTCTAGCTTGCACAGCCTTGACAAAACCAGGCAACAAGTGAGTCAGGTCAGGGTTCAGGGGTCAGAGGGTATAGTACAGGGGGTGAAGGGTAAGGGGACTCAGGGTCAAATGGGTGAAGTGCATTGTAAAGGGATCTGGGGGGGGGGTGCTGTTTTGGTGTGCTCTGTAAATAATGCAGGCATCCGCTTGCTTTAGGCGTGTGTACACGTGTTTGTTGTGGGATGGCATTTGTGCTGAATACCAGCACAGCTTTTTAGATGGTCTTCTATCGTGTTTGTTTGTGGTCTAGAATGAAACACTACCAGTACTACTCTACCTTTATTTTTACCTTTACTACCAATCACAACTGGTACTTGATTCATTTCTGATCCTTGAAAGAATGAAGTTTGCACAGAGTGTATAATACAGTGACTTGGCTGACAGCGCCGGGTCGGCGTACTGTGACTCAGCTAGTAATTCTATACTCAATGACTGTGGTAGTGCAATGCTTTAACTCAACTACTAGAGTAAAACTTTGTAGAATTCTTGCTGAATCTTCTATCAAAGTGATCAGGTCAAATTTAGCCCAAACCTTTTGCCATAAAGTGGTGTAAAGTGTTGATGAGGTGGTTTATTACCAACTTTTTAAGTAATTTTTTAATGTACTGCTTTTCTTTTATTTAAGTCTTTTCTTGTTTCTGTTTAGAAATGACAAATACTGTTTGTATATATTTATATATATATAACATTTAGCATGGCCTTGGCTGTCGTAATTGTAATACAAACATTGGGCTGTTTTGAACAGTTGTAGGGTGGTATGTCGTGAACTAGATGTTTTTATTTACTGCAGACAGCTGCGAGCCGAGGAGCAGTCCCCATAGGCTCCAACTTGTCATCGCCCTTTTATTGTCAGTCCGACAGACAGTAAGTTCCTAATGTTGCCCCATCCAACGGCTTAAGTCAGTAAATGCTTAGTGCACAGTCAGAGGCGCATCACATAACAGTAAATGAGACCACAGACAGCCAACCCAGTCAGTCGGTGATGAAGGACAAGGGGGGTAAATAAGTAAACAGACTGGCAGAAAAACAGTTTTAGTACCGTGAACACATTTAATAAAATATCCAGATGTGGGACAACAGGAGGATTTTGCAGGACATTCACAGTTTTATAAGATATTTTCTTTTTTTTGACTATTCAGCTAACCATCCTAACGTCTGATAAGACATATGGTGGTGTGTTTGGTGTGACAGTAACGTTGTACTATGGTTGTGTTATGTAGAATACTAACGGATCATTATGTGATCTTCCAAGACATTGATTCAGCTTTGATCTAACTTGACTAAATGAGCACCATTGTGAGAAGTGGCTGAGCGACACTCCGGTGTACTCAGGCAGCACTACAGCCCTGGTGTACTCAGGCAGCACTACAGCCCTGCACCGAATGAGCTAATTGTAGCGAAGCTACTCTTTTGCCTCGTGCAAAATGTAGTGATGCAGAAACAAGAAACCACATGTGTTTTATGAAAATCTTGCAATATGCTGCCAAGGAAACAATTCTGGTTGGTCTCAGGGAATGTAAAACGGGATTGAGTGAAGTAGCAGTAAATATGAAAGCAACACAACCTTATATCCTATCTTGCAATCTGATACAGCTATTTGCTTACTTTTGTAGCTCTTCATCGGTAGCACACTTTTTGTAAGTAGCATAACTGTCCTCTCCAAGTTTAGCTGGAATTTAGCCCCAAATCGTTTGAGAATTGGTTGATGATAGGTCTATGACATTGGCCCAACGTCTGGTCTTGCACAGAATATCAGATCTCAACAATGACTGGAGAAGTGTTACCACATCCAGATCATATACAGTGCATTCGGAAAGTATTCAGACCCCTTGAATTTTCTATATTTTATTATGTTACTATGTTATTCTAAATTATTTGCTCCCCATTCAACCTGACAGAGCTTGAGAGGGTCTGCCGAGAAGAATGGGAGAAACTCCCGAAATATAGGTGTGGCAAGCTTGTAGAGTCATACCCAAGGATGGGGAGTGTCGCTGCACTGCTATTTTCAAGTCTCTCCAGAGCTGTTCGATTGGGTTCATGACCGGGCTGGGCCACTCAAGGACATTCAGAGACTTCTCTCAAAGCCACTTCTGCGCTGTCTTGGCTGTGTGCTTAGAACCGTTGTCCTGTTGGAAGGTGATCCTTTGCCTCCGTCAGGTTCTGACAAAGTACAGATCGCTCTGTACTTTGCACCGTTCATCTTTCCCTTGATCCTGAGTAGTGTCCCAGTTCCTGCCATTAAAAAACATCCCCACAGCATGATGCTGCCCACACTACGCTTCACCATAGAAAGGGTGCCAGGTTTCCTCCAGATGTGACGCTTGGCATTCAGGCCAAATAGTTACATCTTGGTTTCATCAGACCAGATAATCTTGTTTCTCATGGTCTGAGAGTCCTTTACCTGCCTTTTGGCAAACTCCAAGCGGGCTGTCATGTGCCTTTTACTGAGGAGTGGCTTCCATCTGGCCACTCTGTCATAAACACCTGATTGGTGGAGTGCTGCAGAGATGGTTGTCCTTCTGGAAGGTTTTCCCATCTCCACAGAGGAACTCTGGAGCTCTGTCAGAGTGACCATCAGGTTCTTGGTCACTTCCCTGACCAATGCCTTTTCCCCCTATTGCTCAGTTTGGAAGGGTGGCCAGCTCTAGGAAGTCTTGGTGGTTCCAAACTTCTTCCATTTAAGAATACTGGAGGCCACTGTGTTCATGGAGACATTCAATGCTGCAGAAATGTTTTGGTACCCTTCCCCAGATTGGTGCTTCGACACAATCCTGTCTCGGATGTCTACGGACAATTCTTTTGACCTCATGGCTTAGTTTTTGCTCTTACATGGGACATTATAGAGACAGCTGTGTGCCTTTCCAAATCATGTCCAATCAAATGAATTTACTACAGGTGGATTCCAATCAAGTTGTAGAAACATCTCAAGTATGATCAATGGATTCAGGATGCACTTGAGCTAATTTCGAGTCTAATAGCAAAGGGTCTGAATACTTATGTAAATAATGTATTTCAGTTTTATGTATATATATATATATATATATATGTATATGTACATATATATATATATATATATACACAATGTCTGAAACCTGTTTTCACTTTTTCATTATGGGGTATTGTGTGTAGATTGATGAGGAAAGAAAATAATTTAATACATTTTAGAATCAGGCTGTAATGTAACAATATGTGTAAAAGGGGTCTGAATATTTTCCAAGTCTTTACATAAGCACAAAGTGACTGCAAGTGACTGACTGAAATCTATAAAATCTATAAAAATCTATAAAATCTATAAAAAAATCTAAATGAGTGATGTTGTCACGTTCGTTTATAGCGAGGAGACCAAGGCGCAGCGTGATGTGAATACATTCTTCTATTTATTAACGAAGAACACTTAAACAAATTTTACAAAACAACAAAACGAACATGAAGCTATATAAATAAACAAGTGCAGACACAGGCAACTAACCATAGACAATAACCCACGAAATACCCAAGGAATATGGCTGCCTAAATATGGTTCCCAATCAGAGACAACGATAAACAGCTGCCTCTAATTGAGAACCAATCTAGGCAACCATAGACATACATAACACCTAGGCTATTAAACACCCATAGACATACAAAAACCCCTGGACAGGAACAAAAACACATACATCACCCTCGTCACACCCTGACCTAAAAAAAAAATAAAGAAAACAAAGAATACTAAGGTCAGGGCGTGACAGACATTTGAATTTGTTGATCAAATTCTGGACAAGATTGCTTGGTTGCGGGACGTGGGACAAAATATGGGACTGTCCCGCACAACTAGGACAACATGTGGTCACTCTATAGTGTTAAGTCTAATTGAGGACGGATCATTTACTATTGTGTTCAAGTCAAAAGGGTTTTGCTTTATTTGTACTATTTTCTACATTGTAGAATAATAATGAAGACATCAAAACTATGAAATAACACATATGTATAGTAGTCACTAAATACCATGTAAACATTAGCAGCATTAGCGAGGTATTAGGGATTGATTCTGGTATAATAGTCTCTAAGGACCGCGAGCACAATACTGTAACTCAATAAGACAAAGACTCATGACATGCAATGTATCATCCTATCCTCATAGGTTTGAACACTAACGAAGGTTTAAGCTTAAGTAAATCAGCTGTTTAATGTTCTTGGTCCGGTGGGAGGTGGGAGTTGAGTATGCTAAGTTGGAAACGTATGATGCTTCATCTTGTTCTGGTAGACTCTCTGAGGGGGATATGGGGGGGTAAAGGTTTTACGACTGGCAGCCGTGAGTTTTGTGATTGGCAGCCGCGTTAGCTGCCTGAGTCACTCACAGACACAGTCACTCACTCACAGAGCAGTCTCACCTGTCGCATTCCTTTTTTTAAAACCCCTGTCTGGTCTTATTGCTTTGGCCTTGGATTTGTTTGCTACATAAGTACAATAACATATTCAAGTTTGTAGAGGCCTGTAAGAACAAAGTAGAGTTGATAGGGTTTGTCCATGGCTGTGATAGTGACTGTTCTGGCTTGACACGGGTTGGCACTTGACACGTGTTTGCTCTTGACACAACTTGGTGCATGACACAAGTTGGAGCTTGCTGAGCGCTACAATCCACTGTTTTCCCTGCTAACACCCCCTGGGATTCCACTGTTTTCCATGCTAACACCCCCTGGGATTCCACTGTTTTACATGCTAACACCCCCTGGGATTCCACTGTTTTCCATGCTAACACCCCCTGGGTTTCCACAGTTTTCCCTGCTAACACCCCCTGGGATTCCACAGTTTTCCCTGCTAACACCCCCTGGGTTTACACTGTTTTCCATGCTAACACCCCTGGGTTTACACTGTTTTCCTGCTAACACCCCCTGGGATTCCACTGTTTTCCCTGCCAACACCCCTGGGTTTCCACTGTTTACCCTGCTACACCCCCATTCCCCCCTGGGTTTCCACTGTTTTCCCTGCTAACACCCCCTGGGTTTCCACTGTTTTCCCTGCTAACACCCCTGGGTTTTCCCTGCTAACACCCCTGGGGTTTTCCCTGCTAACACCCCCTGGGTTTCCACTGTTTTCCATGCTAACACCCCTGGGTTTCCACTGTTTTCCATGCTAACACCCCTGGGTTTCCACTGTTTTCCATGCTAACACCCCCTGGGTTTCCACTGTTTTCCCTGCTAACACCCCCTGGGTTTCCACTGTTTTCCCTGCTAACACCCCCTGGGTTTCCACTGTTTTCCCTAATTACACTGTCTCACTTCCCTACTGTCTGTGGGTGACCCTTTAACCTTCACATTAACCTAGTTCTAGGACTTGTAAGAGTCTTTAAAACCTGCTTGATTAGAGGTTCAAACAGGGTCTTAAATAAGACAAATGATCAGATCATGACGTGTGGGTGTGATCTTCTCCTAATTTGGCCAATTGTCTATTTCACTGCAGTCAGAATGATCTCTCAGAAAGATTGTGAAAATACCACAGTAAGTACGTGCATAACCTATACCTCATCAAACTGTGTGGCATTCCACTGACACATCGTGCCACGGGTTGCCGAGGATCTAAAATAAACACTCTAAAAAGGTTGGCCATGTCAGAACTACGCAAGAGAAAACAATAAAAATACGTTTATACACATGCAATGTGACAGTCACAGGTGGCCACTGTGGGTCAAGGGGGCCATATAAATGTACTTTAACTGTCCATGGAGCTAGAACCCGGCCTGCAGCTTTTCACAACGTTGGGCTTGTGAACTAAAGGTGTAAATCAAAGTGTTTATAACAGTGGCAACACTGTCTTTCAAGCACGTTGTTTGACTGCTTTGTGAGTCAGGGAATCAATTAATAAATGCCCGACAAACACTCGTGCCCCACAAAACATCACAAGGCATTGCCCTTGTTAAAAGGTCAAGACTGGTGACTTTTATGCCAGGACAAAAGTCACCAGATTAAGAGTGAAATATCCAGATAAACCTTAATTATGGGTGGCCACAGCTGGAATTGAATCCACGACCCAGGGCGTTGCAAGTGCCATGCTCTACCGACTGAGCCATAACACCAAACATCTCTTCACTGTTATTACACATGTGCCGTTGTGCTGCATCCATTGTCTTTGTGCGTAGTTTTATCTAACTGAGACTATTTCAGCCTTCAGTCACTTGAGGAGATTCATATCACACCTCACGATTACTGATCTCATCTGTTGGAAGCAGTTTGAAGGGTCAGTTTATGCCAAGGGGGATCTGAGTGGGGCACTCTAAGTCTGAGTAAGGGTTCTGGGGTCTGCCAAGTAACAGAGGCCGAGAGGACGTCCCTCCTCCCCTATTCCTCTCATTATTCACACAGCAAGACACACTGGACCCATGCTCTGTAGGACAGGGATGGGCAATTCCAGTCCTCCCGGGACGGAGTGGTGTTACACTTTTCCCCGGTCCCTAGCAAACACAGCTGATTCAACTAATTGCATTCTAAACTGAAGATCCTGATTAGTTGATTATTGAAGTCAGGTGTGTTAGCTGGGGCTGGGGCAAAAGTGTGACACCAATCAGGCCCCTGAAGACTGGAGTTGGCCATCCCTGCTCTAGGACATCGCTTTGAATGTGTCACGCTCAGAGGAAACACAAATATCTGTGTGACTGAAATTAGATGTAACTGAATCTGAATACATCATAAGATGCTTGTCAATGAAACACAATCTGTATGGCCTTTATGATGCCTACATCCGATGGGACGGCACGTAGGACGGTGTAACTAAATCACATTGTAGATACAGCAGAGAGTAAAGTGTCAAAATATGTGATGGTCTATTACAGTGGTTCTTGACTCTGGTCCTCGAATACCCTCAACAGTAGATATGTTTATTGTTGTCCTGGACAAGCACACCTGATTCAACTTGTCAACTAATCATCAGGCCCTCAAGGAGTTGAATCAGTTGTATCAACAAAAATGGGTGCTGTTGGGGTTACTCAAGGACCGGAGTTGGGAACCACTATAATGTTGTCCCTTAGTAACGGCTTGGCCTATTTTGAGGTGCTTATTAAACACAAGTTACCTTTATCCCATTGCCTGTAGGAACATAAAGTCATGCAAATGGGCATTATCAGGTTCCTCTGGGTTGATTTTTATTTGGTGGTGCGCCCCTCTGCACAGAAATGTCACGCCGTGTACAAGACTAGCACAAATCAGCGATGTGCTAGACGGACATGATGGCCACAGTTCATTACCAATGCTCTAGTAGATTGGTTAAAGGGGAAGGCGATATCATAAATCATTGTATTTGTAAATCACTTGGAACTGGCCGCTGCCCAACAGGCACTACGTAACCTAGTTATTAGCATT
Organism: Oncorhynchus tshawytscha; assembly: GCF_018296145.1. Classification (NCBI taxonomy): domain Eukaryota; kingdom Metazoa; phylum Chordata; class Actinopteri; order Salmoniformes; family Salmonidae; genus Oncorhynchus; species Oncorhynchus tshawytscha. The sequence goes on from NW_024609729.1 coordinate 120,547, forward strand.
GCATATCATCCATTTATAAAGCTTTAGCTCATGCACTTTTAGCTTAAGGGACACATTGTTTGGGCGTAACAGTAGGTCTGACTGTAGCAGTCTCAGCAGTGACCTCCTTCACCCTTGGGAGCGAGAGGAGTCTTAGGCTGCATCCCGAATAGCACCCTATTCCTTAAATAGTGTACTACTTTTGTCCAGAACCCTGTGGTCATCCCTGTGGGCCCTGGTCAAAAGTAATGCACTGTGTGCAAAAGGCTGCCATTTGTGACGTTGCCTTAGAGTGATCGCCACTAGCCTATGTCTACCACTCTTGGGTCTAAAAATAAGAGGAGTCCTAAAAAAGATTTATGTCCTAAGCACTCGTGATGGACACTTGAGAGAGATGGTGTCAGAGAGAGAGGGAGAGTGTGAGCTAAATGAACTGCTAGTGAGCGAGAGAGGGAGAAAGGAGAGAGAAAATATGGTTTAGTTGGTGGTTTGTTTTTTCGGTCTCCTCCTTACTACTGGAATTCTGCAGCCAAATTCATTACTTAAACCCCATGATCCATTTTAATTGCTACAGTGAGACATTCTCTCATTGAATCTCCATTCTGCATTTCTATTGCCCAGTGATTTGCATGGAGCTGTTGATGGCTCAGCCACTCTGGGATGTTTGAGGGCGTGGAACGGAACGGCTGGCGACGCTGTTAATTTACACCCCCGACTACTGCGTTCCGCTCAAAGTCATGAAGACTACACCTGTCACGCATTACTGCCACACTGCAGAGAGGGGTCGGGGTGGGGGACCAACAGGGCAGTTCAGGGGTGTTTCATCCTAACAGTTCAGGGGTGTTACATTGAGTGATTCATCCAGTCCAATCCCCTTGAGTGTAATAGATATGTTAGCGGTCCTCTAGGCAACAGTGTGGGCAGATTCAGTTCATCTACTGAGGAATATTCATGATGTGCAAACAAAGCTACATTTCCCTATTGATTGTGTTGTTCCTTGGTTTAACTACAGTATGTTCTGTTGTAGGAGTTGATAGGAGTTGACCTTAACCGCTGGTTCCAGGGTCAGATATGTTCTATCCTAATGAGGATTTAGGCTGAGGACATCTGATCCTAGGTCTGTGTTTAGGGGCCAGTTCAACCTCAAGGTTAGGGGCCAGTTCAAACTCAAGGTTAGGGGCCAGTTCAACCTCAAGGTTAGGGGCCAGTTCAACCTCAAGGTTAGGGGCCAGTTCAAACTCAAGGGTAGGGGCCAGTTCAAACTCAAGGTGGATTGCTGAGATACCTCTCTAGCATAGAGGTTTTCAAACCTCTCCTCTGGGACCCCAGTAGTTTCACAATTTAGTTGTACCCCTGAACTCGTTCACCTGATTCACCTATTAAAGGGCATGATAATTATATAGTTGACAAGTTGAATCATGTGTGTTAGCTTTGGGATACATCAAATACATGGAGCGGCTGGGGGTCCGGAGGAGAGATTTTCTCTAGCATGGAAGTCTGACTTCTGAATTCAGTCGGCCTAAATCCTCTCCAGTCTACCACCTGCTCTTAATTAGTCCCACACTGTAGTACTGTATTACACATTAATGATATCACAAACCAGACTGGAAGCCAATCCATTATGCAGCACTGTTAACACCCAGGCTGTCTTCCGATGGCTTTGACTGATGATGATGCAAACCCCATGGGGGGAACTAATGTTAAGGCGATGGGTTCCCCCACAGGAACTCCCCCCCCCCCGTTCAGCTGAAAAGGTGGCGCAGGGAATGCAAAAATATTCTTTAGAAATATTTAACCTCCACACAATACCTCAAATGAAAGATAAACACCTTGTTCATCTACCCAGCGTGTCAGATTTTTAAAATGTTTTACGACGAAAACACAACATATATTTATGTTAGACCACCACCAAACCAAAGAAAAAACGTAGCCATTTTTTCCAGCAAAAGATAAAAATCACAAAAGCAGGATTAAAAAAAAAATCACTAACCTCTTGAAAATCTTCATCAGATGACAGTCATATGACATGTTACACAGTACATTTATGTTTTGTTCGATAATATGCATTTTATATCCATAAATCTCGGTTTACATCGACGCCATGTTCAGAAAGTCCTCCAAAATATCCGGAGGAATTATAGAAAGCTACGCCAGATAACAGAAATACTCATCATAAACTTTGACTAAAGATACATGTTCTACATATAATTGGTTCTTAATGCAACCGTTGTGTCACATTTTTTTTTTTACGTTACGGAAAAAGCCTAACATTGCAATAATCTGAGACGGCGCTCAGACGTAACAATATTTCTCTGCCATGTTGGAGTCAACAGAAATACAAAATTACAACATAAATATTCCCTTACCTTTGATGATCTTTCATCAGAATGTAGTGCAAGGAGTCCTAGTTCAACAATAAATCATTTTGTTTCATAATGTTCAATTCTAGTGTCCGAGTAGCAGCATTTGCTACCACTTTCAGCTAAAATGCCCAAAAATGACTTCTGGTCCAGGATAACTTTGCATCAAAACTTCCAAATGACATATTACAGGTCGAAGAAACTGGTCAAACTAAGTGCAGAGTCAATCTTCAGGATGTTATAATCATATATATCCAATAGCATTCCAACCGGATCATTCGTTTTCATCTGGGGCTGATTGGAACAGCCGAAGCACTCAAAGGCAAACGCGCCACAACAAAATGGCATCCTTTTGCGACACCAACTACTTTCCTTTCCATTAGGTCAAAGTTCACAGCAAATGCTCCATTACACTTTCTACTGAATGAGGACATCTAGTGGAAGACGTAGGGAGTGTTTCCAGATCCATAACTTGTTGGGAAGGGAGGGGGCGATGACGTCAAATTTGCCCCAACTTTCAGGATTTCAAAACTTGTTTGAAAGATTGCCTGCCCTGTGAGTTCTGTTATACTCACAGACATAATTCAAACGGTTTTAGAAACTTCAGAGTGTTTTCTATCCAATATTATTAATAATATGCATATATTAGCAATTTAGGACAGATTTTGATGCAGTTCACTATGGGCACGCAATTCATCCAAATTGGAAATACTGCCCCCTATCTCTAACTGGTTGAAACACCCCATACCACTCTGTTTGTCCCACCTGGGGCATCTGTATAATTTTCCTCCTTTCTGCACCAAATCACTTCAGTGTCTCCTCTCATCGTTCCGAGGTTGATTTTAAACACCACGCACGTGCCTTTACAACCCGACTCCCCCCACAACCCGCCACCTTTGTCCCAGCACCTAGGGTAGGCTTACGACAACAACGACAACCACACACCATGCATCAGCAGTAGTAGTTGGGGCTCTGTAATCTGAGGACGCGTGCGGCTGATATAAGAGAGTGTTGGGTCTACGGAACAAGATGGGCAGTGAGAGTATACTTGTTAGGGATATTCTGGTAGCAAGAGCACATAATCATCTTATTAAGTTGAGACTGGCGAAATAGAGATATGTTATTTTCTCAGTGTGGTCAGTCATGAGGTTTGATTAACAATTTGATATGATTATTATATAAATGCACTACGCCACAGAAATAGCCTGGAAATAAAAAATGGTAGGTCCTATTTGATTTGAAATCGTAATCACATGGTTTATGGAATGCCTGGAGGCAGACAGTAGTCACTGGCTTGTCTTCACATGCTCATGCAGCACGCCTAGCAACAGCATACATCTTGTCATCTGTGATATGGTTGGTATTTGTTTTGTACACATACAAGATGGCATACGTACATCTCCATGAGCTAATGCTGCCTGCCCATTATCCGCGTATCTCCCTGCCTACGTTTGCTAGCCGTCCCGTCCATTCCTTACCCTCTCCTGTCAACATTGTAAGCACTTGTTTATCCATTCAGACAGGTGTTTGAATAATGTGCATCTCTGTCCAATAAAAAATGATTGTCATGAGGCTGAGGGGTGAGGCGCGGGGCAAAGGGGTAAATTTACGACAGCCAAATGTATCTTCACCTCATTGATCATGAAACATGAGTGACTCCAAAGAACTCTGCGAACAGGTGTGGTGGCGAGGGGTAGGGGCCCTGGGGCGGTGGCGAGGGATAGGGGGGAGACGAGAGAGAAAGAAAGGGGGGAGTGGAGTAAGAGAGAGAGAGATGGGACACAGCAAGGGAGTCAGGCAGGTTGGGTGATGGGAATTTGCATGATGAAGAAAAAAAATCTATAATCTGACTCAGAGTTCAGAGGTGAGGTGGATTCCAATGGCAGGGGTTGTGTGTTTTTCATCCCCACTACATGTCTCCAAACCTAGCATCAGCCGCCGTGGGGTACGGGGGACATTGCCCACAGGTGCACTTTGGTGACGCAAACAGCAACCAGTTATGTCAGGAAATATGATTGAGAGGCAAGTCATTCGGACCCCCACCACCACCAAACCCACTGAGAGAGATAGCGCATACAGTACATAATGTTGTCAGATAGTTCATCCCCATATCGATTACCAGGCCGGCATGGATGGATCATGTGTTACTGTGTCTGTTTTTAAATGTTTCTGCTATCGAATACATCGCTTGGATCAGATGTCTGTGGCATGTTTAAATACACCGGCACGCTGTCTCTCATTCCTTCTCTCTCTAGTCCGCCCTTCTCTCCATCATTCCCTCTGTCTCTCAAACGTACAGCTTCTGTCTCTCATAAGCACATGCACACACACACAAAACGCCCATTCTCTCGGACCTAGGCCTATATCTCACAAACACACTATTTCTCTTTCTCACACGTACACAGCCTGTCTATCCCTCTGTCTATCAGTGTGTGGATGACAGCAGTTTAATATGACCCAGGAGGAATGAAGACAGCTGCCGTTACAAGCCTGATAATTTGTCAAGTGACGAGCTAATGAGAGGGTCATGGGAGCTTTGGCCACAGACACACCGGAATGTTGGGAACAGACATTCACAGGACACAGTCAATTCCATACAACTTTATTTAGTCCCATCAGGAGTGACTTTAAAAATCTATTTAGACATGTTTGCATTGTTAAGAGAAAGAGAGTGTTGAGGTTGATGCAGTCTCAAATCCTAATTTAGCCTCATCCCGAATGTATGTACTGTTTGGAAAAAATTCAAGCGTACAGTACATGACACTAACATAACAGTAGGTATCTAATAACAAAAGTTTCCCATAACAAAGGTCTAATATCTCAATATTGACCAAATATGCAATCTGTCATAACTTCACAAAACAATTGCAAATAGGATCACTGAATAACTCTGATTTATGCTGGTAGAGTGGTAGAAACGTTGTTTGTAGTTTACATAAATTATAGCGATGAATAAACTATAATTTACACATTTTGATAGAAAAGAAGATACTGTATGTGTGGCGTCCTTCTTTTTTTGAGCAGAAAAGGCGCAATAAAATGCGATTTAATGCCTAAGATTTAATCATTGGTTCTGTTTCTCGATTAGTCAGCCTGTTTTCATTGTAGGGCTTTTTGCGCAAGCGGTTATATCCTTCTTCACAGGGAAGAGAAGAGCCGATTTCAGCAGGTCCCGCGAAGACAAACAAAGAACCACACCCGGTATTGTATGACAGGTAGCTATGTCTAAACAGATTATTTTGAAAAATAGCATCTTCACGGATATTAATCACCATTCGTTCGGGGATAAAATACCATTCATGCTTCCTCGTTCTGCTACTGGCATCGCAGCAAAAAACAAAATGGCTTTACAATGCAGCTAGCTAGCTAACCTAACGTTAGGCCTGGAAAGCTGCATTTATTCGGACACTGCAGCTAGTCAATGTGGAAGGTGTTTATCCGCAAACCTATGTTATAAAACGACAGGAATGTATTTGCACGAGTGCACAGCTGGTTGGTACTAGCCAATAAATTGGGCATTACAAGAGCTTGCTGGTTAGCTAGCTAACTGTCCTCATTTCAACTGGTTAGCATCAGAGCGAATCAATGCGTTTGTAATTGAGCGGCATTTGACATATTGTGCAGTATGTATATAATGTATATGCTAACTTTACAGTACAGTTAGAGAAAGTCGTGTTTATATTAGTGATCTAACTCATGTAAATGAATAACCGGCCACCTACAGCTATGTTGCTAGTAGCCCAATAATGGACTAGAAGCTAATAGTGCAAGGGCCTTACCGTTACATGTTGTATTTAGAGGCGAATTGGCTCTGTCAGCCAAATAATCAATCTAAATGTGAATCGATTTTCAATTGCGGTATGGTTCTAGAAATATAAGGTTTTCTACTTTCATATCACATCAAAACAATTTCACAAATTGAAAATATACAGTTACTGTTTTAAAGATCAGCTTTGGGCAAAAATAACGTATTCAAAGGTATAACTGATCAATGCACCATCATACCAGGTCATTTAATGCTTAAAAACAAAATTGGATTAATACGATATTTGACCAAAGTGCCATTTCTCCAAAAACAAATCTTTTGAAATGACGTCAACACATATGTAGGTACTGGCTAAGGAACAAGCTACGTTGGTTTCGGCGCGCATGACCAGAATGACGCATTACTAACCACCAAAGGCACACCCCGTTTCTCTTTTGAAAATTGAGAAAGGGGCGGAGTTGGACCGGGTTAACGCAGTTGCAGCTGATAGTATCTTTATGTGACAACAGGTTTGTGGCGTCCGTCTTCTGTTAATACTCAGGTGTTCGGAGATGCAGATAGCTAATTAGCACAGAGTTGACTCTGGCGGTTTCCGTAAACAAGCACTGTAATATGGCAGACTCTGATGATAGTCTATCTTGTAATTGAGAAGTCCATCATCCTGCACAGATTTAGTACACCGGCTTGTGTGGATATTAGCGATAGGTTAGTTAGAACCTAATCTGGGTTGGCATCATACATCAGTCTCAAAGAGCAGAATATATACATAAGAAAGGACAAGTGTGTATAGGATTCTGTTCAAATGACAATGAGTGCAGTAACTAGGAACATACTCCATTGATAGAGGCTAACGACCTTTAAGGCCTATTGATGACAGCAATGGAGGATGGTGGGTTGAGCTATAGGAGGACGGGCTCATAGTAATGGCGGGAATGGAATAAATGCAACAATATCAAGCACAAACATATGGAAACCACGTTTGACTTTGTTCCATTTAATTCCAGCCATTACAATGAGTGTCCTCCTATAGCTCCTCCCACCAACCTCTACTGGATGATCATATGTCTGGCCATACTAGCCCAGTATCTTCCATATCAAGAGAAATAATTTTCAAAAAAAACAGAAGGTTAAATTACTATACAGCTTTATAGGCTTAAGGTGTCAGCATGCTTCAGTTCGACTGGCGCCTATGCGAACCGAACGAGTGTTCTCACATACTCCCTTAAAATACCTTCTCTTTAAAAATTTGAAAAAGGCAGCAATAGCACTTTGAAACTCCGGAGCCAGTATACACTTCCTCAAAATAGTAAGAATTAATCTAAGATAACTCAAGAAATCGGTCATTAATTGTGACCTTAGTTGTCCAATTTTTACATCTAACTAAGATGTGGTGCAGTATTTCTTAATGAAAAAATGTGTGTGAAAATGAGCAGTCTCTCATTGAATGACAACAAAGACTTTATTGAAAAATCCCTACTGTTGACCAGGCACAGGTGAAAGGGGCGTAGACTTTGGCTACTACTGACTTCGGCTTGCCTCGAGAGAAAAATGTCTGTGCCTGAACAACCGAAGAAAACTTGACTGAAGTTCAAAACTAACGAAACGTCACAATGTCATCGTAATACATGCACAAACCCTTCTGAACTGTTTCGGCTGAGAAGCATGCGGACGCCATTATAATTGAATTGGTCTCTCATCTGAAAACTCTGTTATAAAATACTGCTGTTTGGGCTTCTATTGAATTTATGTAGAATCATTTTTCCCTTAATATTGTTGTTTCAGGTAAAATCATAGCAAATTATACATATATTTGAATACAAGCAAGAATCAAGATTACATAAAACATAACATAAGCAACAGAAAACAAAAGTGACAGGGCTGGTTGGTATACCGTATTTTACATTATAAACTGAGTGGTTTGAGCCCTGAATGTTGATTGGTTGACAGCTGTGGTATATCACACTGTATACCACGAGTATGGCAAAACATTTATTTTTACTGCTCTAATTATTTTGGTAACCCGTTTGTAATTGCAATAAGGCACGTCTGGGGTTTGTGGTATATGGCCAATATACCATGGCTAAGGCCTTTATCCAGTCATTCCGCATTATGTCGTGATTAAGGACAGTCCTTAGCTGTGGTATATTGGCCATATACCACACCTCTTCCCTTATTGCTCAAATATACCGGTATTTGGTGTACGGACCAGTTTGGGTTTTTACTTTACCTTCTATAACGGTATTTGAATGTTTGGTTTGTTAAATCTGATATGCCATGTGTAATGTCCATTTTTATAGTTTACTCCACTACTTGAGTCCTCTCTTTCCACTCTTTCTGTGCTGCTTTCCACACATACCTAGCCCCGTTAGCTAATAAATGTACTGAGTCAGATAAAATTGAACTAGCTATACAGCCTGATAATATCAGTGATGGTGTAGACTTAAATCAGAATGTTTGTGCAACATTATATTCTAAATCAGAGGGATACGTGAAGCCTGAGTATGTTCGCTACATGCAGTAGCTAAGAGAACATTACATGTAGCCAAAGATTATAGGGTCCCCTAAGAAACACTTATCAACACTTTGGTTGCTACCCTGTCTCTATGGCATTTTTGTTCATTTTCATGTCAACCAGCACTGTATTCAAAGTGTCCGCTATTATATTCTAACTATGGGATTAGAATAATACATTTGCATGATTCCAACAGTTCACCGAAGTGAACATTTGGTTTAGGTCCACTCAGTCCCTTAAGGGAGCAAGGCAAATGGCAAGGAATACACAGCCATTCTGAGTGAGTGATCACCGTCAACCTATGGTGAAGAATTTCTATCCTGATGGTAGTGGTCTCTTCCAAGATGACTATGTCCCCATCCACATGACACGAGTGGTCACTAAATGGTTTGTTGAATGAAAACGATGTAAACCATATGCTATGGCCATCTGTCACCAGATCTTAACCCAATTCTACACCACCATCAACAAATCACCAAATGATGGAATTTCTTGTGGAAGAATGGTGTTGCATCCATCCAGTAGAGTTCCAGACACTTATAGAATCTGCCAAGGCGCATTGAAGCTGTTCAGACGGCTCGTGGTGGTTCAACGCCCTATTAAGACACTTTATGTTGGCGTTTACTTTATTTTGACAGTTACCTATACATTACATAATTACATTTTTTTTTACATTAACAAAAATAAACATTCTTTCTTATTACCTATGACATTTCTCAGGGTATCTGCAAGATTAGGGGAAAGATAGCATGAAGGGGTCCCATATTTCCCCCACCTTTGTTCTGAAGTATGGCATTTGTTTTCTCCAGCGGCAGCCTTTTAAATATCTCACAATACCACTGATTTTTATAGTAGGTTGCTGGTCTTTTATCCAAATCAGATTGAGTTGTGTAAGTAAGTAATGGTCTGTTTTCTGTGACACCTGATGGAAGTAGCAATGGGTCCATTCTTCTAGGACATCTTAACATGCCCATTAGCTTAGTTTAGTTTTTCTCCCAGAAAATTGTTAATGTGGTGGGTAGGTCCAAAACAAGTGCCATTGGGTACGTTTCGTTGTTGTACTTATTTTTGTACTTACACATGTTATTCTTTTATTGGCCTTTGTATCAAATTGATGGTAAGTCTAATGGTGTTGAATAGTTAACATTTCTTTGCTTTTCCACCCTGTAAAAGCGCATGACTGCAAGATGTTTAAGAGAAGATGATGGAATTTTCCCTCTCCTCAATTTAAAAGGAAACAAAAACTGTGAAATCATAGACATTTCTCATTACATAGGGACCCCCTCCTGTAAGAATACCAATAAGAAGAAATAATTCAAGCAAATCAAAATTGAGGAGGCCCAGCATCTGTAATCCTGTTTCTGCTTTCCACCTCTCAGCTTCGCGTTGCTCACAGAAAGTCCATCCCAGTTCTACCCTCTATCAGCTTGGGCAGATAGGGCAGCCAGTGCCTTCGGTACCATAGGCCGGGGAACCCCGTTCCTCTTCGGACCGTCCGCGGCTATCCGCCTGGCCCAGATCGAAGCCCAGCTAGCCCTGCACCAACTGAGCATCATCGCCGCTGCCAGTAACCACGGCAACCAGCAACGGGCCCTGCTCAACCTTCTCCAGCAAGCAGCTGCCAACAACATCGCTCAGCCGCTCGCGCCCCGTCATGTACCAGCCTCAGCAACAGGGGGCACCCTTCAACAGGCCCAGGAACATGCCATACCATCAACAACAACCGGGCCACTCTACGGGCGGTAACAACATGGCCCAGATGAACAGCTACCAGGCGGGTCAGTTCCCGCCGCAAACACGTCTACCCGAGGAGCTGGAGTCGGCGATCTCTGTCCGTGTTCAGGGTGGGAGGGACGAGGACCACCGACTACTCAACCAGAATACCCAGATCTCCCGGCAGCACTGTGTAGATCCCCGCATGCACGGGGACGGTCGGGGTGGGAGTTCAGAGACTGCCTATTCTAACAGCAACAACCTTGTTTCGCTCTCCTGCGATGACCAGCAGAATCAGATGCAAGATGTGGACTGGTCCAACTACCAGACTCCCAGTAAACTCTTTGGTCTCAATCAGCAGCAGCACCTCCAGCAGTCCTCCCACTCTCATGCTAACCCCAACAGCGGGCATTCAGGAGGGGGCATGCAAAGCTGGAATGCTCCTGTTTCTCAACCGGCTCGTCCACAGGGTGGAAACATGCAGGGTCTGTACGTACCCGAGAGCGCAGGCAGTATCCTGGCCGGCTTCGGTTTGTCAAACGATGACCTGGAGGTTCTCAGCCACTACCCTGATGACCAACTAACTCCAGACACTCTGCCCTTCATCCTACGTGACATACAGATACACAAAACAAACAGAAACACAGGCCCTCCTGCATTCTCTCAAACTCTCCCTGCTATTCCTAACCTGCCGCCACCGCTGCGTCTTTCTCCACCACAGCGGCATCCTGCACATTCATGTACGACCAACATCCCAACTTTTCTGAGTGTGACTCAAACGGCGGGTAAAGTTATCGACTACGGCCATGCGAGTAGGGCGGCGGAAGAGGGTAGGGACTCTTACAAACGTGAGCTACCGTCCAAGGAGAGAGCGACTAAACCAGAGTCAAAGTCCACCGGTTCGTCTTTGAAACGTAAAGCTGAATCCCCAAGGCGGCACGACGACTCTACCGACTCAAAGAAAGACAAAGACTACAGGAGGCGTGCTCCAATCCCCGACACTCACAAGCACAAAAGAACGCCCGTCAGAGAGCCGCCATCAAGATCTCGGTCGGAGCGCGAAGGGTCCAGATCAAGGCCACAGTTCGAAGTCAGGAGTGAGTCGTCAAAATCAACCAGACCCTCCGGTGCCAAACGCAGCTCTAGCGCAACCAAGAGGCTCCCAACACCCACCATGATAGGTGATTTCTCGGCGGACCCTCCGAAGGTGTACCCCCACACCTGCTCCCTGTGCGACATGCAATGTGAACGGGCTAAGGTGAGTACCGTACCTGTACCGCACACGTTGTTCGCCAAGCAGAGATTTTGTTTTTGTTAAACGGATACTTCAGGATTTTGGAGTCTGATGAACTCGTGGATACCATTTGTTGTCTCTGCGCCCAGTTAGGACTTTGCTAATTAGCGTTAGCGCAATAACTGGAAGTCTTTTGCAACTGCTAGCATGCTAGTAGATACCATAGACTTCCAGTTGTTGTGCTTATGCTAGTTGGCTTTGGCTTGCAAAGCTACTTCTAACTTCCATCATTCTGGATACAGAGAAATGGTATCAATGAGTTCCCCTGGTTCTGGGGAAGTAGATAAAGGGCTTCATTGCCAAAATCACAAAGTATCCCTTTAAGCTTTTATAAAGGCCCAATGCAGTTAAAGGAAAAATCCACTGAAACTATATTTTGGAATTTGTTTCCATTAGTCCACTGTTGATACAGTACCACAGCGTTTTGAATGTCAGCAGTCAAGTTTTCAAGATATTGGACTTTCAAGAAGCAAAGTGTCACTTGCCACATTGTCATGGTGATGCAAAACCTTTTGGGACTATCAACAATGGACTAATGAAGAAAGGAGGGAAAAAAAGAGTTGTGGGTTGGATTTTTCCTTTAAACACCATAACCACTTTTACATACACACCAGGCATAAAACACAGTGAAATACATCACATATTTGATTCTACTTACAAAAAGAAACATATTTTAAGCAATGGTTTAACAGTTCTGATTCACATAAACAGTTTGTACGTTTGGTGAGCTTACGCCGATTGAAGCACCAGGTTTTCTGTACAATCTTTCATTTTATTTGGACATATAAATACCTTAATTGGCATTCCAGCAGTGATCTGTTGTTGTGCTAGCACCAGCTGAGCGAGCCTCTGTCTTTAGCGAGAGAAGTGAATTCGGAACAACAATGTATGCATCTTTAAAAATAGTTTTCACATACAAACTTTTTATATGTCCGAAATCAGAATCAAATATGCTTCCCAAAAATAACATGGTCGCTGTGGGGGAATGTATATTTTGATTGGCAATTTTCTGCATTTGTCAGTGCCATCAGGTAGCCTGATTCCAGATGTGTCCATGTAAACAGCACTATTAAGGAAATCGTTCTTCTTCCAAAGCATGGAAACGTTTTTATTAAACTACTTTATTGATCTGACTATCCACAAAATCGCATTATTGTGTGCATCTTAACCGTACACGGTGTCTTCTCCTTTCAAACCGTTCCTTTGTAAATTCATACATGGTTGGTGTTACTGTTGAGTTGTTCAACAATTTAAAACAACTAAACAATAAAGGAGAAAAAAAAGAACATTTGCTCCTGAAAAAGTAGCCTGACCCGTACTCTGCTAATGACGAAGAAGATGAAGATTACAGAAGACATGGATATAACTGCAAAAGCTGAATCGTATTTGTGGTGAAGAGGACTAACTTTACCCAGTATTCACTCTTCTGCAGTGTACAAAAACATTATCAATGCTGTTTTAATACAAGAAACACCATTTTGCAATTTACATGTTTTTTTTTACAGGTTGTTTCCAAAATGTCTCTTTTGATAACTTCAAATCTTGATACCTTCTTTAGTACTTTGCCATTTGATTTGATGCCTCAAACTTAAACAAGTAGTTTCAATACATATATCTTTGATAGCTTGTTGAGGCATGCATTCAAGATATGGAAGACCTACACATATCAACAATACCCCTAAATATACATTTCCACCATTCTCCTTAATGCATACACACGCATAGGCACTATGATGGTGTACATGTGATCCTACCAATCACATCTCTCTGCTGGACTCTGGTAGATATCTAACCATTATTTCTTTATTTTATTTTGTTTTTTTCCTCACAGGACTGGATCGATCACGTGAACACAGTCAACCACACAGCTAGCTGCAGAGATCTGCGCAACAAGTGGGTGTTTACATTTTTTGTTGTTGCTTAAACTATGCTGGCAGTTAAAATCCTTATGTCTATTGAAGAACCCATCAGTCTAAGTACAAAAAATTAAATACACCCCATCAAAATTCATGATATCAGATATATTTTTTTGTTTTTTTGCATGGGCTGTCTCAATCCATCACATCCGCCTATGTCAGCCTTCCGCGTCCATGATGTTTATGGTTAGGTACACGTTGGAGCAAGGACAGTCCTTTTTCGAGGAATACGCACCGCATCGATTATATGCAACGCAGGACATGCTAGATAAACTAGTAATATCATCAACCATATGTAGTTAACTAGTGATTATGATTGATTGTTTTTTTATAAAATAAGTTTAATGCTAGCTAGCAACTTACCTTTGCTTACTGCATTCGCGTAACAGGCGGTCTCCTCGTGAGGCAGGTGGTTAGAGCATTGGACTAGTTAACTGTAAGGTTGCAAGATTATATTAGGCCAAATCGGTGTCCAAAATTACAGATTTCCGATTTTTTTTAAATGAAAACTTGAAATCGGTCCTAATTAATCGGCCTTTCCGATTTAATCGGTCGACCTCTAGTGCCAACTACTGTCTGTAGCGTCCGAACCATTTGAGCTACATACTATGACCCCACTATGGAAAGGGGTGACTCACGAACACGATGGTGTTCTCCGTTTTGCTCCATGACCTTCTGAAGCTAACCCTTACAAACAAATGAACTATGGAGGAGTTGTTTTGTTCCAACAAAAATAAGGGGTTAAGTAAAACAACATTCTGAGCTTTCTTATATCCTAGATATAGGACAGACTCTTCAAAACCTTAGTCTTTATGATAAAAAAATGTACTGCCTTTTTTGTTGCCATTTATGAATGTGTTATTCAATGCATTTCTATGGGCTATAGGAGGCCAAATTCAATATTTCCTAAAATATAGATTATTATTATTTTTTTTTTTTTAGCTTTTTGGGAATCTTAAATGTGTACTAGAAATATCAAAATCAAATAGCTAAATGATCCATGGTATGACCATCTTAAAACAATTCCATATGTTAGCTTTGTACCCCTCCACCGCAACGGCTTAGACTTTTAGAGTTAACTAACCCATCAATACGCAACAATAACCCATGGATGATGTACTCATGTCTCTTCTTTCCCCCCCAAAGGTATCCAGACTGGAATCCAAATGTCCCAAGGTGAGAGATGTTCCTAAAATGTAGGACAACCTATTTTTCACCCTGATTATCCAATCGCACCTTTTATTTTTAGATTACAACTGTGCAATTGACAAACCACCTATCATTTTCCTCTGGTGGTGTTGTATGTCACTGGGTCTTTGAATCACATATAATGTCATATTGTTCTTCTGACTCCTCTCTCCCCTCTTTGCCCCAAACCAGGAGGGACCCGTCTCAAGGTCAGGATGCTTGTGCCACCTGGCAGTCCCTAGAACGCTCTCCCTCCCGCTCAGTCTCCCGTTCCTTGTCCTGGTCCCCCTCTCCCACCCCCCCTCCGGACCGAAGCCGAAGGATCTCTCCGCCCACATCCCATGGACACGCCCCCCACACCTCTGGTCGGCACAGCCCCTCCCAGTCCCATCGGGGTTCTGCCTCCAGTGCTCACAGGCTGGAGAAAAGAACCAGTGAATCCTCAGGTAAGCCACTTTGTCTAGATGCTAATCTGGGCTAGTGGTTGACAGTTTCCCAGACCCAGATGAAGCGTATTCCTGGAGTGCTAGTCTGTTGGCACTGTAATATATCTGCCCTGTGCTACATCGTCATAACCCAGACATAATTTGTTACCCCTATCTACTGTAATATATCAAATCAAACTTTTTTTTGTCACATGCGGAAACCTTACCGTAAAATACTTACTTACAAGTCCTTCTTATTGTTATGTGTCAGATTTTTTAAAAACTTTACGGAAAAAGCACACCATGCAATAATCTGAGTACGGCGCTCAGACACAAAAACAAGCCATACAGGTACCCGCCATGTTGTTGGGTCAACAGAAGTCAGAAATAGCATTGTAAATATTCACTTACCTTTGATCTTCATCAGAATGCACTCCCAGGATTCCCAGTTCCACAATAAATGTTTGTTTTGTTCGATGTCCATGATTTATGTCCAAATACCTTCCTTTTTGTTGTAATATATCTATGTCATTATAACCCAGACATCTGTCGCCCCTACATCCAGGGATATCTACTGTAATATATTTACGTCATTATAGCTCAGACATCTGTCGCCCCTACATCCAGGGATATCTACTGGGATATATTTACGTCATTATAACCCAGACATCTGTCGCCCCTACATCCAGGGATATCTCCTGTGATATATTTACGTCATTATAACCCAGACATCTGTCGCCCCTACATCCAGGGATATCTACTGGGATATATTTACGTCATTATAACCCAGTCATCTGTCGCCCCTACATCCAGGGATATCTCCTGTGATATATTTATGTCATTATAACCCAGACATCTGTCGCCCCTACATCCAGGGATATCTACTGGGAGCTCCTCTCGAGAAGGCCTGAAGCGTTCTAGAAATGACCCCGCCAAGTGTGCGACTGGCCACGGCAACAGAGCAGGGGTTTCTGGGAAACACGAGTCCGGGAAACGTGAGTCCTATTTGTCGTCCACCAGCAAGTTTCCGGCGTCCATGTCTGAGAAGCCACATCGCCCATCTTCCTCTGCTTCCTCTAAGCCAGGCGCCAAGCCAGTGGCCGGGAAGGAGACCGCCTTAGGACAGGACTCAGAGGTGTGCCCTTCGCAGAGCTTTTGGTTCAATCTTTTGTTTGCTATGCACAGTGTCATTAGGGCTCTTAAGATTAACCTCTTTATCAGTAATAATTACTTTCAGTAGTAATATCATTAGGGAAAGTTCACAAATTGAATTAGAACTAACTTATAAGCTGCTTCTTCACACTCCCATCCAACCCAAGCAGGGCTTGTAAACCTTCCTTCCTTGATTTTAGCTCCAGTCCTCCAACGCGCCACAGAAGAAGCCGAATCCAACGCAGCAGAAGAAGAATCCTCCAGGTTCCTACTTGCTCTATCTGTCAGGCCTCCCTGTAGATGCCAAGTACCAGGAAGTGGTGTCACTGGTGCAGTCCTTCGGCAAGGTCACCAACGTCCTCATCATCAGGAACGAGGAGGGGGATGAGAACCAGGGGCAGCCGCAATACAGTAAAGTGAGTATAAATAACTGTGTGGGAGTGTCAAGTTAGACATCATACCCTTTAATGCAAAGTGGTGTCTTTTTGGTAAGTATGAAGACCTCTTGTTTACCCCCTGCAGTCGATTTTCCCCGGCCCTGCATAATTTAAAAAAATCCCCATCAAAATCCCTCAGTTTAAGCATTGTTGTGGAGTTAACATCCAATTTGTTTGTTTTCCTGTTTATAAGTGTGATTTTTCAGAGGGAAAACAGAAACCTGGGAAAACTAAACAGAGACAATAGAATTGGGGGAAAAACTGAAACTGATTTTATCGGGCTCAATAAATAGGCTGAAGCATGTTGTTGCCCCTCTGCATTTATTATATTAACTGGTTAGCTTCCAAAAAGTAAATGTGGACTGTTGTAACATCTTCAAAGTGTGCCAGGCAGATATATTAGTAACGTCTTCCTGAAATCGTCCATATTGTTTTGTTGTGGCGGGAATGATGAGTAGATTCGGCTATTGCTGCCACCCGATGCTGACAGGTGTATAAAATCGAGCACACAGCCATGCAATCTCCATAGTCAAACTTTGTCAGTAGAATGGCCTTACTGAAGAGCTCAGTGACGACCAACATGGCACCGTTATAGGATGCCACCTTTCCAACAATCTAATTGGTGAAATTTCTACCCTGCTAGAGCTGCCCCGGTCAACTGTAAGTGCTGTTATTGTGAAGTGGAAATGTCTAGGAGCAACAGCGGCTCAGCCGCGACATGATAGGCCACACAAGCTCACAGAATGGCACCGCCAAGTGCTGAAGCACGTAGCGCGTAAAAATCGTCTGTCCTCGGTTGCAACACACTACTGATTTTCAAACTGCCTCTAGAAGCAACATCAGTACAAGTACTCTTCGTCTGGAGCTTCATGAAATGGGTTTCCATGGCCGACAGCCGCACACACAAGCCTAAGAACACCATGCGCAATGCCAAGCTTCGGCTGAGGTGGTGTATAGCTTGCCGCCATTGGACTCTGGAGCAGTGGAAATGCGTTCTCTGCAGTGATGAATCACTTTTTACCATCTGGCAGTCTGACGGATGAGTCTTGGTTTGGCGGATGCCAGGAGAACGCTACCTGCCCCAATGCATAGTGCCAACTGTAAAATTTGGTTGCAGAGGTATGTTCTGGGGCTGTTTTTCATGGTTCGGGCTAGGCCCGTTCTAGTAAAGGGACATCTTAGCGCTATAGCATACAATGACATTCTAGACTATTCTGTGTTTCCAACTTTGTGGCAACAGTTTGGGGAAGGACCTTTACTGTTTCAGCATTACAATGCCCCCATGCACAAAGCGAGGTCCTTACAGAAATGGTTTGTCAAGATCTGTGTGGATGAACTTGACTGGCCTGCACAGAGACCTGACCTTAACCCTATCAAACACCTTTGGTATGAATTGGAACGCCCCCTGTTGGGCAATTAGGCCTGGCTCAACATCAGTTTCTGACCTCACTAATGCTCTTGTGTCAGGGACCTCACGATATGTATTGCATTCAATATTGTTATTTTGTTGCGATTCAATGTTCCAAACATAATGCTCACGGTATGTCTGCTGCAAAGGTACAAGAGAGAGCCATGATAAAACAAGTTTTGATTTGTCATGGAATTAAAAGTGCAAAAAAATGGCTTCCTATTCAGAAAAAAGAAACAAGCTATGAAGCCAGAGTAATGGTGCAGGTACACCCACTGGTGCAAAAATGATATTCAGATATGTAACTGTACCCCCCCCCCCATCACTAGTTTTGTATCCATCTGTCTAACATCTACCCCTCTTGGTGTCTCTGTTCCTCCAGGCCACTGTTTGCATGCAGAAAGAGCAGGATGCTAAAGCACTGGCTGAGTGCCTCACTCTCACCATACGGGAACACCCCATCTCTGTCTCCGACCAGGTTTGTCCCTTCCTGCTTACCGTACCAAAGCCACCTCAGCTCCCAGCTGGGTATTCATCCACTGGATTGAATATCATAGAATTGGCTCATGACAGAAAGAGGAGAAAATTAAATATAAAGAAAGGTGATGATTGATCAAATGAAATCTGTTTTTTTCTTTGTTTTACAGAATGGCGAGGAGGAGCTTACTTCCTCCATACCTGTCATTATAAAGGGGTAAGTATTATGCATTACCTGTGTATACTAGGGTTATCTTTGACCCCTGAACTTTGCCACTTGTGTGTTATTACGGAGGCAGTTGTTCACACATTTCACTACTCTCCATAGAGAAGTGATCGGTGCTCCCAAGACACCTGCAGCCCCCAACGAGGCCAACTTGACCGTCAAAGTCCCAGGTAAAAAAACATAATAATGTTCTTTTGGAATGCATCCCAAATGGCACCCTATTCCCTATATAGTGCATTGTGTTCTGCTCAAAAGTATTGCACTAAATAGCAAATAGGGTGCCAGCCTTAATGTCTTGTATATTAATCAACTAATGATGTTTGATAGACCTGATCAATAAGAGTTGTGAAATGGAACATTATACTTTTTTCCCCCCCACAGAAGCCAGCGTTGGTCAGAAGAATTCAAATGAGGTGCTTTATTTTTGTTTATCTGTCTCTTATTTGCCAGTATGTCAATTACAATTTTATTAAGCATTTCAATCTTGTATATCACATCTACAGAAATACAAGTAAGTGACGGCTGTCCCGTGCCGAATACAGCAGGTGTAGACTTTACTGTGAAAGCTCTTATCCAGCAATGGAGTTAAGAAAAGATTTACTAAAAAAACGAAAGTTAGAAATTAACAGAAGACAAATCTGTAACAGATCATAAACATTCAGTGGCAGCAGTGTAAAAATGAGAGGGGTGGTTCAATGTAAGTAGTCTGGGTGGCCATTTGATTAATTGTTCAACGGTCTTGTGGCTTGGGGGTAGAAGCTGTTAAGGAGCCTTTTATTCCTTGACTTGGCGCTTCAGTACCACTTGCTGTGCGGTAGCAGAGAGAACAGTATTACTTGGGAGATTATTTTGGGGTGTGGTGGGGGGCTTCCTCTGACACCACCTAGTATATAGGTCCTGGGTGTTGGGAAGTTTAGTGTTTCAGTTAATCTTTAACACTTAAAACAATAAGAAACGGAGTCAGCCAGCCAGTCAGCGCTGTCTGAGCTGTAAGATTAAATGGGTTTCCCAACAGATACACAGGGAGCAGGTGAAGCCACAGAGGAAGAGGAAGAGGGGCTGTAGAGCGGGACAGCTCGAGAGACTCAAAAGACTACAGAGGGAAAACAAGGTGCAGAACTGAACTGATATCTCATAGGCCCAGGCAGGGGATGCTACATTATGGAACGTTTAGATAGAAATCTATCATGTAGATTAGACTTGATTTGGCTCCGTCAGGACTGGTTGAATAGGAAATTGTGTGACTGTCAGCTCTATTCATGATATCTCTGTATACAACGTTCTGACCGTATTCTTTTGTTACCTCACTAAATACTCCACGTCTTGATTATGACGGTCTTTGTCTCATGTGGTTTGACCTTTTTAGAGGGGCATGGTCAAGATTACTGGACTTCCTGAAAGCGGCTGCTCCGAGATTGATATCGCAAAGCTGGCCCAGCCCTTCGGTACACCTGTCAAGATCCTCCTCATCACCAAGCCCAGTGAGGTAGGCACGCTATCTGCAATAAATCACTCACTTTCACATTATGTCGCTTAGGGCAGTGTTTCCCAACCCTGGTTCTCCAGTACCCCAACAATACACCCTGTACAAGCACACCTGATTCAACTTGTCAACTAATCATCAGGCCGTCAATGAGTTGAACCAGGTGTGTTTGTCCAGGGCTACAACAGAAATGTGTGCTGTTGGGTGTACTGGAGGACCAGGGTTGGGAATTTGATTCCAACGTAGGACCTGCTGAATATATTGGCAGGGTCAATGTTCTGTTAGATGCTTTGGGTAAAATAGTCAGTATAATGGCATTATCATATGATTTTCACATCGATTTTTTAACAATATAACAATATGACTGACTGTCTGTTTGTGGTCCTCGCCAGGCTTTGGTCACCATGCAGGATGTGGAGACAGCCCAGGAGATGGTGAAAGTTTACACCGACATGCCTGTCTGCATCAATGACTCTGTTCTGAACATGAGCCTGCTTCCAAACCTCCTGGTGGACTTCAACAGACCGGTAAGATGCTGTGGCTTGACTGACTGATCCCTATTAGGGCCTCAACCGTGCATCTCTAGCGTCCTCTGTTCTGGGCAGTTTTCTTCACTTAATTCCAGGGGGTTGCTGCAAAGTATGATAAATGTACACTATGAAAAGGGTGTTTATGCACATTCAACTTATTCTTCTCTGATCAGTGACGACATGAATAACTTTTCATTCCATTTTATTACCACAGGTGGCACTTTTCCATTCATTGATGGGACCCAGGAATCCTGTTAGTGTGAGTATTTTACTGTTGCTTCAGCTAACCTAAAAGGCTCTTAATAATAGCATTGTTGCCACCTCAAGGAAAAGGTAGAAAAACACAGACAATCCCAACTGATTTAAGACCTGTATGTTTTAACCTAACGAAATGAATCACACCCAAGAGCATATATTATTGCAGAGTCCCTTTACAATTTCTAACAACTATTTATGAAGTTGAGCTTCTAATAATTGATACAAGTAAAGGTTTTTTTAATTGATGAATACATTTCAATGTTTCCAATGCGTCCTGCAGAAGGCGGAGGTGGGAGGTGATGATGATGACTGGAACCGTCTCCTGGTTGTCAGTAACATCCCGGCCACGCCCTCCGGCCCAACAGAGATCCAGAAACTGGTCCAGCGCTTCGGCACAGTCCAACAGACTCTGGCACTCAAGGACAAGGTGAGGGACCTGTGGGTGGGGAGGGGTGTGTGTTGGGGGACGGGGGGGGGTCTTTGTGTGCTTAAGTGTCTGTCTACGAGAGGGACATCTTAGTGAGGAACGTTTAACTGTTTGTGTGTTCAAGTGTCTTTCATCTACCCTGCCTACAGTAATTCCACGCCATCCATCCAATCCTGTTTTCTTTACCTCATGCAGATCATCTTTGAGATGGGAACAGCAGACATGGCCAAGAGTGTCTTCAACCGCTTCCAGAAGTTTCCCTGCATAGTTCAGAACAACAAGCTTGCCTTCTCCTGGAAACCTGATCCCAAGACTGATCTACCTAAAGTCGACATCTCCTCTGCCGGCTCAACAGCTTCAACTGATGGCAATGACTCTGCAGAGACCACTATGCCCCCTGGTGGCCAGGAGGACTCACTGTCTCAGTCAGGATTAAAGGTGGAGTCAGGAACCGGGGTTGATACTAAGGTTGAAGGACAGGAGGTTCAGCCAGGGATTGAAGGGATGAACGTTGAAATAGGGGTTCAAGCCACAAAGTCTCCAGCATTAGGAGGAAAGGATCAAGAGAAGGAGCCTGATGCATCTTCCTTACAGCCAGCAGGAGTGAACCAGAGAGAACCTGGAGGTCAGGGTGGAGAGGTCGTCACAGAGAAAGTTGTAGACATTTCAACAACGGAGTCTGAAGAACCAGTCTCCTCAGATGTTACCTCCGCTCCTCAAGCTGCTAAACCAGAGACAGAGAAAATGTCTGTTTCCAGTTCCACAATAGCCACCCCAGCCCCAAAAGTGATGGCGGCCATCATAGAGGCCTTACGACAGGAGAGCAGGAACAGATCCTCTACCAGGATTACCACCGACCAGGCTGCAGCTGAGAATCCTCCAGGTAAACAACCAAAAGATAAGGAGACTCCAGATGTTCAGGCTGCCCCCGCTCTACCCAGAGTGACCCCAGAGATCCTGAAGGTGCTGCTGGAGGAGTGCAGGGTCCGGTCCACCAGTAGGGCTGGCGCTGAGCAGGCCAGGAAGGAGCAGGCTCAGGCGCCCCCTGCAGGCCAAAAGCCATCCACTGGAAACCGAAGAGACCACAGTGGAGACAGGGAGCCTGGAAGAGAGCAGGCCACCAAGAGGAAGACCCGTGAGGAGGAAAGGGAGGAGAGGGAGAGAGCGAGGAGGGAGAGGGAGAGGAGGCTGAAGACTCAAGAGGAGGAGAAGGAGAAAGGAAGGAGGGAGAGAGAGAAGAGGCGGTCCCACAGGGAACGGTCATCTGGATCACCGGGGTCCAGGTCCTCTATGCGGTATGAGGGGAGCCGCCACAGCGGGAAGAGCGGCGCCAGGTCTGAGTCCAGGAGAGGAAACGGAGAGGAGAAACAGCAGGTAGGAGAGAGGCTAGTGTGTTGGTATTCACTCTATATACAGAGAGGACAAAACATTAACAACGCTTTCCATGATAGGCTTTCACCTGGACAGTCTATGATCCCTTATTGAGGCCACTTGTTAAATCCACTTCAATCAGTGTAGATGAAGGGGAGGAGACGGTTTAAATAATGATTTTCAAGCCTTGAGACGATTGAGCCATGGATTGTGTGTTTGTGCCATTGGGCAAGACCAAATATTTGTGCCTTTTGAACAGGGTGTGGTAGTAGGTGCCAGGCACACCGGTTTGTGTCAAACCCAGCAGCGTTGCAGTTCTTTCCATGCTCAACAGTTTCCCGTTGTGTATCAAGAATGGTCCACCACTTCAAAGGACATCCAGCCAACTTGACACAACTGTGGGAAGCATTGGAGTCAACATAGGCCAGCATCCCTGTGGAACGCTTTCAACACCTTGTAGAGTGGGGGGGAAACTCAATATTAGGAAAGTGATCTGTGCATGTATGGATGGAGAGAGAATCTCCAGTGAACCAGAGTGTCATATACCCATCATGAATACAGAATGCCAATATCAACTTTCCAATCATTTTGGGGAATGACTTGCCATTTTGAAGAAAACGGTGGTTTTAAAGTTCCCTGTCCTGTGTTCTTTCAGGAAGAGGAGGAGTTAGGTGAGAAGCACGTCCCCTTCGACATGGAAGACTTTGTGACTGTGGACGAGGTGGGGGAAGCAGCTGCGGTGCCCTGTCCTCTCCCTGAGACAACCACAGAGGTGACTGAGGTTACAGAGGTGACCGTCAATGACCCTGTGACCACAGCCTCTGAGGCGGAGCAGCAGGCACCAGCTGACACTACATCGATGGAATTGGAGGGTGAGCCTGGGACAGCCAAGGTACGGGAGGAAGCGCTGGACAAACGAGAACAGAAGGAGGGGTTGTCCCCAGCAACCACAGAGGGGTCGGTGAAGACTGCAGAGGGACATGGGGACGTGACAGAGGAGACATTTCCTGACTGTCAGGATGACATCAAAGAGGTCAGTGTGTCCAGTCACATTCCTATTTGAGTAATCCCTTTCCTAAAAGGAAGACTTATAGAAACTCTATAGCATTCAACGAGCAGGTCGGTGATAAAACTACTTCAACCGAGGAAGGAAAATATGAAGTGTTTCTAAAGTGTGAACACGACCCCAATCTTATCTAACATTCCTCTCCTTCAGCCTGTGGTCACTGTGCCGAAGACAACCTGCCACGAGGTCACTGAGGAGTCCACAACCACAGACGCACCTGGCGCCGCTGGAGAAGAGGAACGGGATGGACGAGTGGAGGGCCTCAACATGGGGACGTTTCTGACGGTGGACGAGGTGGGACAGGTGGAGGAGGACGGGGAGAAGAGGTCTGCTGAGAACGGTAAGCAACATACTGTATATCACTGCTTGTCTTGTGAAAGCCCGTCATTGTAAATAAAATCTGTTCTGCTGTGTTTACCTGTGTAAATAAATGTGTTTTTTTTATGAAGATATGGTAGGAAACTGGCCAGTGGAGATAAGAAACCAACTTTATGTTAAGTCAATCTGCAACATATTTGTCTGAGGAGACTGGATTGTGTTCAGTAGCGGAATGTTCTGAAATGGAAAATAAATTAGTGGTTTGGTCAAGTTTAGGTAGTCCCTACCTGATCTTTTTTTCTGAGGTATATATCGTCTTGTTTGCCACAGGAGGAAAAAGACTACAGGGAGAATGTTGTTTTGAGATATGGTAGCCAGCCTACTGTATGCATAGTAGTGGTTGAGTTGGCCACCTGCCTTTTTGTTAAGTGGTCAATGAATGGTAACCTGGTTTACATAGATTAGTGGTTGTGGTCATTGTAGAGGATTGGTGGTGGCGAGGTCAGATAACCAATTGTATGTAGTAGAGGTGTAATGATACAAGCATTAGTACTGAACCGTTCAGTATAGGGACCTCAGATTGGTCTGCACTGTGAACCCAAATGAATAGATAAATAAAACATCTGTGTGTACACAGTACCAGTCAAGTTTACACACCTACTCATTCCAGGGTTTTTCTTTATTTGTATTATTTTTTACATTGTAGAATATTAAAGTCATCAAAACAATTAGATAACACATACAGAATCATGTAGTAACCAAAAGAGCGTTAAACAAATCAACGTTTATTTGAGATTCTTCAAAGTATCCAGCCTTTGCCTTGACAGCTTTGCGCATTCTCTCAACCACCTTCATAAGGTAGTCACCTGGAATGCATTTCAATTAACAAGTGCGCCTTGTTAAGTAAATTTGTAGAATGTGTTTCCTTATTGCTTTTAAGCCAGTCAGTTGTATTGTGACGAGGTAGGGGTGTGTCGTAACGTTGTATTGATTAATGTGACAACAGCAGTTTATAATTACGTGATTTAATGAGTCAGGTATTAACTCGTTAACCTGGGGGCACCATGGGAGAGATTTGGCTGAGTTTCTATTTCTCAAAATAACTCTTATCAGAAAATCGATTTCACAACAGTCGCTAATTAATTTCCTCTACAGTCTCATTCTGAATGTTGCATAATCTGCACAAACCCGATTCCCACAACAAAAAAAAGTCCGTACCACACCAATTGAGTTGATCATTTTAGCTTGTTAGTAAATAAATAATAATATAAGATACGGTCTAGGCTATTGATTAGAACTTAGTTCAATGAAACAGGTCCCTAGCGTGCCAACACAATATGACACGTGTTGCACAAAATTAGGATTTCAAAAGAGAAAGAGTGCACGAGAGAAAAGCACACTTGGGTACATTTGTAAACTATGCTTAGTTTAACCCTAACCTTGCCCCGAACTGCCACTGTTATGGGTCAGAATACAATGATGTAATTACTTGTCGAAGGTCTCTGAAGGGGTGTCTCCTCGTGGCCCGAGTTCCGACTTCTCCTCTGATAGCAACACTTCTGTTGTTATCGGGTGTAACCCTCTGATTGTCCACACAATGTCGGTGTCCTTTCTCTTAGTGGTCTGTTTCCTCGCCCTTGTTCTGAAAGCAGGGTCTTCTGAGGACGGCTAATCAGCCATATAGGGGTTCCAGCATGAGAATGAAAGCAGTGTAGACACACGATTCCTTGGAGAGAATAACCGTGTGGTCCTGCTTGAATTTACCCTCAGTCACAGCTCCTCATCCGTAGCATCGATTGTTAAAAGGTTCCTTTGTCGTCTTCAACCTCGTGTTGCGTTTTGGTGTTACAACTAATCGGACCTTGGCTGCAGCTCGTGGTCACTTAGTTAAAATGTTAATTCTTAACTCACATGTTTTATACCCTCAGGTCAGAAATGGGTCTTTCCGCCTTTAGGGCAAGTTCTCTGGGCGTAACTAGTTACGAGACAAGTTCTGGATTTTACTCAGATCCAATTTAGACAACTGACTTCACATTTCATCTTTAAAAACCATTCTCTTTGATCTGGACATGTTTTCCACACACCACACTATGCCAACATCAAGTACTTGTTGTGAAAACTCTTCAAGTTACAATGTTTTCGATTATAACGTCTTCATTTAACTTATGATAACAAAAACAACATTCATTTTCATATTCCGTCTGTCGTCATGACTACCATTTTGTCTGATGAAACATCTTGTCTAAAAGTCCATTTATTGCATGTTAGGTAGGTTCTCCATAGGCCCATCATACATTCCATTCCTCCATACTGAGAGGACAAATACATTTGTCTGCTGCTTTAAGATTTACAATGGGCGTGAGGTGTCTCAAATCCCCCACCTCCATACCTCTCGATCTCTCCCCCACTGGTGGAGACCCGAACAGGCCATTCATGACAGGTGGTATACAAAAGAGAGCCCTATTTGGTAAAAGACCAAATCCATAATATGGCAAGAACAGCTCAAATAAGCAAAGAGAAACGACAGTCCATCATTACTTTTAAGACCATAAAGGTCAGCCAATCCAGATAATGTCAAGAACTTTGAATGTTTCTTCAAGTGCAGTCGCAAAAACCATCAAGCGCTATGATGAAACTGTCTCTCATAAGAAACCGCCACAGGAAAGGAAGACCCAAAGTTACCTTTGCTGCAGAGGATAAGTTCAAAGCAAAGAAACCACTACTAATGGACACCAATAAGAAGAGACTTGCTTGGGCCAAGAAACACGAGCATTGGACATTACATCGGTGGAAATCTGTCCTTTGGGTTGAGTCCAAATTTGTGATTTATTTTTTTGTTGGTGTTCCAACCTCCGTGTCTTTGTGATGCTGAGTAGGTGAACTGCATGTGTGGTTCCCACTGTGAAGCATGGAGGAGTACGTGTGATGGTGTGTGGGTGCTTATTATTATTTACGATGACGGCCTACCCCGGACGACGCTGGGTAAATTGTGCACCGCCCTATGGGACTCCCAATTACGGCCAGATGTGATACAGCCTGGATTCAAACCAGGGACTGTTGTAACGCCTCTTGCACTGAGATGCAGTGCCTTAGACCACTGTGCCACTCAGGAGCACTTCACCAGCATGGCTACCACAACATACTGCAGGGATATGCCATCCCATCTGGTTTGCGCTTAGTGGGACAGTCATTTGTTTTCAACAGGACAATGACCCAAAACACACCTCCAGGCTGTTTAGAACCTCTTGAAACTAGGGGGCACTATTTTCATTTTTGGAAAAATAACGTTCCCAAAGTAAACAGGCTATTTTGTCAGGACAAGATGCTAGAATATGCAAATAATTGACAGCTTAGGATAGAACACACTCTAACGTTTCCAAAACTGTAAAAATATTGTCTGAGTATAACAGAACTGATATTGCAAGCGAATGCCTGAGAAAAATCCAATCAGGAAGGGACTCTTATTTAGAAAGCTCTGTGTTCCTATGCGTCCCTATTGAGCAGTGAATGGGATATCAACCAGATTCCTTTTTATATGGCTTCCCTAATGTGTCTAGTGTCACAATACATAGTTTCAGGCTTTTATTTTGAAAAATGGGCCTAAACGACAACATTGCGGCAGTGGTCAGCTGGAGGCTCTGAGTGTTTTATGCGTAAAGGACAAATGCGACCATTGTTTCTCTTTCCTACTAAGAAGCCACCTGTCCCGGTTGATATATTATCGAATAGATATTTGAAAAACACCTTGAGGATTGATTATAAAAAATTATTTTTCAACCAAACGTGAAGTACAAACGGAGGTATTTCGGCTATAAAAATAATATTTATGGGACAAAATGAACATTTGCTGTCTAACTGGGAGTCTCGTGAGTGAAAACATCCAAAGCTCATTAAAGGTAAACGATTTAATTTGATTGCTTTTCTGATTTTCGTGACCAAGCTGCCTGCTGCTAGCTAGGCATAATGCTATGCTAGGCTATCGATAAACTTACACAAATGCTTGTCTTGCTTTGGCTATAAAGCATAATTTCAAAATCTGAGATGACAGGGTGATTAACAAAAGGCTAAGCTGTGTTTCAATATATTTCACTTGTGATTTCATGAATATGAATATTTTCTAGTAATATTTTTTGTCTGTTGCGTTATGCTAATTAGTGTCAATTGATGACAATTCTCCCTGAAAGTGTTCGAGTCACATTACCAACTTCGCCTTCTCGCACTCATTTTCACCAAACAGGTAGTACCCGCTTCCATATAAGCAAGCTAAAGCTGAAGTAGTCCATGTATTGGCCAATGCACCCATGTGTTGCGCTTACTACAGATAGACAGAGAGCTACTTAGCAGTCACATTACCCAGGAGTGGGAAATGAGAAGTACGGTGCTACAGATACGCCCCTCTTTATGAGAGTAAAATTTTTATTTTTTATTTCACCTTTATTTAACCAGGTAGGCTAGTTGAGAACAAGTTCTCATTTGCAACTGCGACCTGGCCAAGATAAAGCATAGCAGTGTGAACAGACAACAGAGTTACACATGGAGTAAACAATTAACAAGTCAATTAGAAAACAAGTCAATAATTGTGTGCAAAACAGTAGAATAAAAAAAAGTGCTGCTGCTCCAGACTGTTCTGTCTATATCGACCATTGGTGTGAACATTTGAACATCTTGGCCATGTTCTGTTATAATCTCCACCCGGCATGAGGAGGTAGGTTTCTTCCTAGGTTTTGGCCTTTCTAGGGATAGCCACCGTGCTTCTACACCTGCAAGGCTGGGTTTTGCAGCATTAACACTGGCTATATAAATAAATTTGATTTGATAAATGATCAGATGGTCATGTACAGGTAGAGATATTGGTGTGCAAAAGAGCAGAAAAGTAAATAAATAAAAACAGTATGGGGATGAGGTAGGTAAAAATGGGTGGGCTATTTACCGATAGACTATGTACAGCTGCAGCGATCGGTTAGCTGCCCAGATAGCAGATGTTTGAAGTTGGTGAGGGAGATAAAAGTCTCCAACTTCAGCGATTTTTGCAATTCGTTCCAGTCACAGGCAGCAGAGAACTGGAACGAAAGGCGGCCAAATGAGGTGTTGGCTTTAGGGATGATCAGTGAGATGCACCTGCTGGAGCGCGTGCTACGGATGGGTGTTGCCATCGTGACCAGTGAACTGAGATAAGGTGGAGCTTTACCTAGCATGGACTTGTAGATGACCTGGAGCCAGTGGGTCTGGCGACGAATATGTAGCGAGGGCCAGCCGACTAGAGCATACAAGTCGCAGTGGTGGGTGGTATAAGGTGCTTTAGTGACAAAACGGATGGGTGTATATAAGTGCATATTTTTCTCTTTGTTCAAAACATTATAGCATGAGCCATGTTTACATATTGATCTTTACAAGTATTACTTTTACAAGTGACTGAGTGTTGTTGAGTAATCCTGTGTTTTCAATCACGAAAATCTGAAGTGTTATTCCTGATTGTGCATTATGACTCATTAAACAACGGGTGGGTCTAATGCTGATTGGTTAAAATCGTGTTCCAGACAGTTTCTGTTCCAGAAGTTAACACTGGCTAAATCTATGACATTAAAATGCCAATTTCTTTTGGTTACACCTGACTGCGAAATCCAGTCTCATCAGTCAAGCAATTTATAAACTTGATCTGCACTATTAAAAAGCATCTAGACATTATCTCACGTTTCTTTTAGACTAACATTTAGTTTTCAACAGCAGAGATTTGTTTAAACATTGCTGTCTCTGACATTTTCAACATTGTTTCAACATTCAAATCCAATCTCCAGCTTTCCCAATAGTAATGAACGTCGGGAAACAGGGACGATGGAGGCAGGCAGTGTTTCTCAGCCAGTCGAATTCATGAATCAGCTGGCATCTCTTATAGATCTAAACTTGGGAAAAAAAGAAAAGTCCCTTCAGGATCATGTTTTTTTTATTTTTATAAAATAATTTATAAAAATCCAAATAACTTCACAGATTTTCATTTTAAAGGGTTTATACACTGTTTCCCATGCTTGTTCATTGAACCATAAACAATTCATGGACCTGCACCTGTGGAATGGTCATTAAGATACTATCAGTTTACAGACGGAAGGCAATTAAGGTCACAGTTATGACAATTTTAGGACACTGAAGAGGCTTTTCTACTGACTTTGAAAAACGCTGAAAGAAAGCTGCCCAGGGTCCCTGCTCATCTGCGTGAACGTGCCTTAGTCATTATGCAAGGAGACATGAGGACTGCAGACGTTGCCAGGGAAATAAATTGCAATGTACTGTGGGACACCTAAGACAGCGCTACAGGGAGACAGGACGGACAGCTGATCGTCCTCGTAGTGGCATACCACGTGTAACAACACCTGCATAGGATCATCTGAACTTTAAAAAATATATATATTTTTTTCCCACCTTTTATTTAACCAGGTAGGCCAGTTGAGAACAAGTTCTCATTTACAACTGTGACCTGGCCAAGAGTGATACATGTGCAGATGATGATGATGATGTGCAAGTAGACATACTTGTGTGCAAAAGAGCAACAACAACAAAATATCACACCTGCGGAACAGGTACAGGATGGCAACAATAACTGCCCGAGTTACGCCAGGAACGCACAATCCCTCAGTGCTCAGACTGTCCGCAATAGGCTGAGAGAGGCTGAACTGAGGGCTTGATTTTGGAGGTGGAGGGTCCGTCATGGTCTGGGGCGGTGTGTCACAGCATCATCGGACTGAGCTTGTTGTCATTGCAGGCAATCTCAACGCTGTGTGTTACAGGGAAGACATCCTCCTCCCTCATGTGGTACCCTTCCTGCAGGCTCATCCTGACATGACCCTCCAGCATGACAATGCCGCCAGCCATACTGCTCGTTCTGTGTGTAATTTCCTGAAAGAATGAAGGAATGTCAGTGTTCTGCCATGTTCAGCGAAGAGCCCGGATCTCAATCCCATTGAGCATGTCTGGGACCTGTTGGATCGGAGGGTGAGGGCTAGGGCCATTTCCCCCCACAGAAATGTCCGGAACTTGCAGGTGCCTTGGTGGAAGAGTGGGGTAACATCTCACAGCAAGAACTGGCAAATCTGGTGCAGTCTGGGGAGGAGATGCACTGCAGTACTTAACGCAGCTTGTGGCCACAACAGATACTGAGTGTTGCTTTTTGATTTTGACCCCCCTACACATGTTAGGTTTCCTGAAAATATACGCAGTTGACAGTGAGGGGACGTTTATTTTTTTTGCTGAGTTTATATACACACAAATGTCATTGAGAAATGGTCAAACGAAACAAATTGCAGCTAGCTTGCAATCTTTCCAGCTCAAGTTTTAAGTGATTGTGTTAGCTGTGTTGTTGGCTAGCTCCCCTAAACAACAGTGCCCTGAAGAGTGAAGCAATTTTTATTTTATTTAATAAAAAATAGTGTTGGTATTCCAGATTCCATATGTGTTCATTAGGTGAATGCCAGAGAAGCCTGTGTTGAGGATATATTGGCACGGGTGTTGTTAGGTCTGTGTCAAACACCGGCTCGAGGGCATTATAACCTTTATAAAACAGGTTACCAACATATTCAAAAAATAATTTACATATTTTAATTAACGTTATTTTGATGAATTTATTCATACTAATTTTCATTCTTCTATACAACATATAGTCCCAACACAAATCTGGGGTTTCTACCCAAGCCGGCTGGTCGTTCATTCTATCAGTTGCCAGAGATGCGATCCAGTCGTTCAGTCTATTTGTTCTATGGACACAACCCAGTTGTTCTCTCTAAAATGTTCCATTGCCATACTGGCTGGCAACGTTCTTCGCCATAGGTGGTTAGCTAGCAAGCAAGGAAAAACTTAGACACGTCAAAAAGTGCAACCAGAAAAACAGCTGCCGTAAGTAGCTGCATTTGCATAAACTGATTTCTAGTGACATTGATTTGGATACATTGATAACAATGAGCTAATGAGGTGCAATTTCACCTGGCATAGAAAATATGTTACAGTAATGTTTGTCATTTCATTTTCCCACTCTACCAAAACTGAACCGTGGCCCCAACACCGCAATACGTACCTAACCGTGGGTTTGGTGAACCGTTACAGTCCTAGTATGTAGATCAATAGTAGCTATGGCAACCACTATACGACTAGATGATAAAATGTGTTAGAGGTGAACTCGGCCAAATCAATGGTGGTAGCAAGCTCATGTTAACCTGGTTACCAGTCTGTTTTGTGTTATGCCACTCCTCCTCATCGCAAACATGGCAGGATGGCACGAAAAGCTGGGTTCTTTGAGAAGTTGTAGAAAAATATGGTTGGTTGACGGCCTGAAACCACATCAGTTGGATTGTTTTTAAGGTGTCTTTTTTTTTATTTTGAATTCATGCTTTAAAACTTGAATTATAATTTTTTCCCTTCCTTGTAAGGACATTCTGGTGACCTGTCAGGTCTAGGAAAACTCAAACAGAACAGTTAAGGTCTCAGTGATGACCCTGCCCCTTCCTCCATCTTCTCTTTCATCTCAGTGGAGTCGAAGCGAAGGAGGACATCTCAGGAGGAGAGAGAGGAGGAGACGGCGAGGAGGAAGATGAAGATGGAACCCCTCTTTTATAAAGACTACAGCATCCCTCCCTTCAACCCTGACAGCCCTGTCGGTAAGACTCAAATGATGCTGCGTTTGACAATGAACTAGTTGTTGAAATTGATTAGGGTGGCCCTAATGATACATTTGTCAAGCTTATCGATTGTCAGAATAGTGTGTGTGTTTACATCGGTCCCATAGTATAATCACATGTCATTTGTATATGTTAAAGTAGGTTTTGTTTCTGGTCTGTTTGATCACTTATCAGGCATGGAGTTTCTGGTCCCCAAGTCAGGCTTCTTCTGCAAGGTGTGTTCTAAGTTCTATAGCGGAACTGACGAGGCTGAGAAGAACCACTGCAAGACCCTCAAACACCATCAGAACCTGGAGGTGAGAACCCAAAACAACCAATCAGCAACAACACTGACAAATCAACCACCAATCAGAAATAACATTTTGACAACCAGTGAAGGGGTCAATTCCATTGAGTAAATTCCTATGGCAAAACAAATTTGGAATTTCAGTTTGCTTCCTGAATTGAAACTGTTTTATTGCTTTTATTGTCCAGGTGTTAAGTGTTTTGATAATTAATACATTGATACTCAGGAGTGGGGAGGAGATGATGGAATGTGTCCGGTCATGGAAACCATCAGCTTAAGATTGGCAGCAGTGACGGTGTCTCATGGAACCCATATGTTCCACATAGAATCAACATGATCTAGTAAGTAAGATACTCACTCATGATTTTATTTTTATTCTTCTACAGAAATCCCTGGAGAAGTGGAGAGTGAAGAAAGACTGACTCCGTGATGAGCTGAAGAGTTAAATATTGACTGTCTGTGTCCCAACCACGGACTGATTCATTCCTGTCTTAACTCTTTTCCCACTTCCTTGTTTTTGTTTTTCTTCCCCATGGGTCCAATATCACTCACTCACTCACACACAACTATAACTGTTTCTTTTTGTTAGTTATTTTCCCATGATATAGAAGACAAGTGACTCAATAGAGAGAAATTAAAGTAGAAACCAGTGTACAATGAAAATAAAGTGTTTTATTCAATCGCTGTGTCTTTGTTTTGAAATTGAAACCATCCTTTGAAGACATGTTTGCCAGAGTCACCTTTTACCCTTATTCAATACATCTTTATTCATCCCCACCAGGGCAATTCTGTCTATATACTTACGCATTATCCTGATTTGAATACTGTTAATTCAGCAGTGTGGTGTCCATGCACACAAAGGGAAATGTACTGATTTCCATGTTCAAGTCATGCATGGACCATTAGCTTCCCCTAGCTAGCCACTGTGCTAAAACGGCTAACCTCCTGTTACCATGGAAATATATTAGACTTGGCTTTAGTTAAGGTATTGTGCTCTTTTATATACTGTAGCTATTTCAAATCCATACATTCCAATGACTCACTACTTCACTGCAACAGTTGATTTCTGTAAAAGAGAATTCTGTCAACATAAAAAAAATTACAACAAACAAAACATGTTTTTTATTGTTTCTGATCACTGACAACAATGAGACAGCCGAGTGGGAGGAGATCGGAGAACTGGCACTGTGGTGCCAGGACAACAACCTCTCAATGTGAGAAGACAAAGGAGCTGATAGTGGACCATAAGAAAAGGAGGGACGAACAGGCACCCATTAACATCGACGGGTCTGAAGTGGAGCAGGTCGAGAGTTTCAAATTCCTTGGTGTCCACGTCACCAACAAACTAACATGGTCCAAACACACCATGACAGTTGTGAAGAGGACAGGACAACCCCTTTAGCCCCTCAGGGAACAGAAAAGATTTGGCATGGGGTCCACAGAAAATAATACCGCTGCACCATCGAGAGCATCCAGACAGGTTGAATTGCCTGATAGTGATCAAACAGACCAGTACATCACTGGGACCAAGCTTCCTGCTCCAGGACCTATATACAGTTGAAGTCAGAAGTTTACATACACCTTAGCCAAATACATTTAAACTCAGTTTTTCACAATTCCTGACATTTATTCCAAGTAAAAATTCCCTGTGTTAGTTCAGTTATGATCACCACTTTATTTTAAGTATGTGAGATAGAATAATAGAACGGTTATTTCTGCTTTTATTTCTTTCATCACATTCCCAGTGGGTCAGAAGTTTATATACACTCGATTAGTATTTGGTAGCATTGCCTTTAAATTGTTTAATTTGGGTCAAATGTTTTGGGTATTCTTCCACAAGCTTCCCACATTAAGTTGTGTGAATTTTGACCCCCTCCTGACAGAGCTGGTCAGGTTGTAGGCCTCCTTGATCGCACACGCTTTTTCAGTTCTGCCCACACATTTTCCACACAAAGTAATTTGACTTTGTTGTCCTTAAGACATTTTGCCACAACTTTGGAAGTATGCTTGGCGTCATTGTACATTTGGAAGACCCATTTGTGACCAAGCTTCAACTTCCTGACTGATGTCATGAGATGTTGCTTCAATATATCCACATTTTCCCCAAAGCACACACATCCCTGGGTCGCTCGTGTTTTCAGTTCGCTGCAGCTAGCGACTGGAACGAGCTGCAACAAACACTCAAACTGGACAGTTTTATCTCAATCTCTTCATTCAAAGACTCAATCATGGACACTCTTACTGACAGTTGTGGCTGCTTTGCGTGATGTATTGTTGTCTCTACCTTCTTGCCTATTGTGCTGTTGTCTGGGCCCAATAATGTTTGTACCATGTTGCTACCATGTTTTGTTGCTACCATGCTGTGTTGTCATGTGCTGCTGCCTTGCTATATTGTTGTCTTTAGGTCTCTCTTTACATAGTGTTGTCTCTCTTGTTGTGATGTGTTTTGTCCTATTTTTTTAAATTTAATCCCAGCCCCCGTCCCCGCAGGAGGTCTTAACTGACTTGCCTTAAGTAGGTGATCTCTATCAAGACACCCATGTCGACTGTATTCCCACTGTGAAGAGGAGCAATGCTGCAGCAACATCAGTTTCTACTTCTACTACTTTGTCATGTTCCATATTTGAAAGGAGACATCCCTCAGTTATAGAAGATGGTTGTCATATACTGTGCTTGTATCAATCTGAATGATTCTGTTGTGCCATTTCAATGGAGAGCACCTTCACCTTGTCATGAAAAAAGTGTCCCATTAAACCTAATGAATCATGTTAAATGTATACTGAACAACAATATGCAACTATTTTAAATATTTTAGTTACAGCTCATAAGGAAATTGGTCAATTGAAATTAATTCATTAGGCCCTAATCTGGGAATGCAGAGATACTGTATGTACAGTGGGGCAAAAAAGTATTTAGTCAGCCACCAATTGTACAAGTTCTCCCACTTAAAAAGATGAGAGGCCTGTAATTTTCATCATAGGTACACTTCAACTATAACAGACAAAACGAGAAAAAAAATCCAGAAAATCACATTGTAGGATTTTTTATGAATTTATTTGCAAATTATGGTGGAAAATAAGTATTTGGTCAATAACAAAAGTTTATCTCAATACTTTGTTATATGCCCTTTGTTGGCAATGACAGAGGTCAAATGTTTTCTGTAAGTCTTCACAAGGTTTTCACACACTGTTGCTGGTATTTTGGCCCATTCCTCCATGCAGATCTCCTCTAGAGCAGTGATGTTTTGGGGCTGTTGCTGGGCAACACGGACTTTCAACTCCCTCCAAAGATTTTCTATGGGGTTGAGATCTGGAGACTGGCTAGGCCACTCCAGGGCCTTGAAATGCTTCTTACGAAGCCACTCCTTCGTTGCCCGGGCGGTGTGTTTGGGATCATTGTCATGCTGAAAGACCCAGCCACATTTCATCTTCAATACCCTTGCTGATGGAAGGAGGTTTTCACTCAAAATCTCACGATACATGGCCCCATTCATTCTTTCGTTTACATGGATCAGTCGTCCTGGTCCCTTTGCAGAAAACAGCCCCAAAGCATGATGTTTCCACCCCCATGCTTCACAGTAGGTATGGTGTTCTTTGGATGCAACTCAGCATTCTTTGTCCTCCAAACACGACGAGTTGAGTTTTTACCAAAAAGTTATATTTTGGTTTCATCTGACCATATGACATTCTCCCAATCTTCTTCTGGATCATCCAAATGCTCTCTAGCAAACTTCAGACGGGCCTGGACATGTACTGGCTTAAGCAGGGGGACACGTCTGGCACTGCAGGATTTGAGTCCCTGGCGGCGTAGTGCGTTACTGATGGTAGGCTTTGTTACTTTGGTCCCAGCTCTCTGCAGGTCATTCACTAGGTCCCCCCGTGTGGACAAGAAGTACACAACCTTTACCACACCGATTGGACTTTATGAGTACAATTTGCATTCCACAAGGTCTGTGTAGCAGCCTAGCCTCTTTCATGAGAATGATGTTAAGTATATTTGGGGACCTAAATATCTCAAATCTCTTTTGTTACCTAGATGACTTGTTGGTCTTTGCACCCACCGAGGAACAGGCTCTACAGCGACTTGAAGTTGTGTTTAGCCACCTAAGAGCAAACGATCTCAAACTAGCACCCAAGAAGTGTCACTTCCTACGAAGTACAGTGAAATTCCTCGGACATATCATTAAAGAGGATGGTGTGTCAGTGGATCCTGAGAAGGTGGAGGACATTGACGGATGCAGTCCCTCTGCTCGGGGGCTGAAATCCTTCTTGGGTATGGTATTATATTACCAGTACTTCATTCCTGACGGTTAGACCATAGTCAGACCTTTGTTTGCACTCATTGGGGGTCAAAAGAGAAAAGGAAGAGATGGGAAGAAGGGCAACAGTGGGATTTTCCGTAAGCTGACGCTATCGGATTGGACCGAGGAGTGTGCCGTTGTATTCCAGAAGCTGAAGGATGGTCTTTTGAATTATGTTGTGCTAGCTCACCCTGATTTCGAGAGGCCGTTCAATCTCTTCACTGACGTTTCTTTGGATGGTCTCAGGGCTGTACTTTGTCAAGTGCCTGAAGGTGAAGATAAAGCAAGGCCCATAGCATTCACGAGCAAGACCCTGAGTAAGTCGCAGAGAAGGTATCCGGCACACAGACTTGAATTTCTAGCACTGAAATGGAGTGTGTGTGTGAGAAATTCACTGTCTGGACAGATAGTAACCCGTTAACGTACATCATGACAAAACCCAAGCTGGACGCTTGCGAGCAAAGACGGGTTGCCAAGCTGGCACTGTACAACTTTGATTTGAAGCGTATCCCAGGCAGCAAGAATACAGTAGCAGATGCACTGAACTGCGACCCCTTAGCAGTGACTGTCGCGCAGAGACTGATGAGGGAGTCCTACCCTGCACTTCTGTCTGAGGCTGTTGGGACGTTGAATGATGATGTCCAAAATGCCTTCCGTTGGGCTTCTTATTCCCAGGAGATAACCTCCTTGACCACTGCTGAAGTGAAGGCCATATGTCAGCTCCATATCGACTGGGAATGTTCAACGGGGATGCAAGCAATCCAGCTTGGTTCCAACACCCAACAGCTGCTTTCTCCTGGTATTGACACTTTGCCTGAACTCTCGCACGAGGAACTTCGAGATCTTCAGCTGCAAGACTCTGTGACTTCCAAGGTCATCCCTTTCGTCTTCAATAAGAAACGGCCCACCAGAAGAGATCGATACAATGTTTCTTCTAAAGTGTTGTTGCTGATGAAACAGTGGGACTGCTTGATTCTAAGAGAGGGAGTTCTGTACCGTGTCATTAAGGAGAGTCACACAAACCGGAGACTGTTCCAGTATATCTTGCCAGAGGTGTTGAGACTCAAAGCGATGACTTGCATTCACGACCTTGCAGGACATCAAGGCCAAGCTAGAACTCTAGCCCTGGCCAGACAGAGGTTTTTCTGGCCTGCAATGGAGAGAGGCATCAAGGAGTATGTGCGCTGCTGCCAGAGATGCGTTCTAGCAAAGACTCCAGAGCCAGCGGCTAGAGCCCCGTTAGAGAGCATCAAAACCTGCTCTCCCATGGAGTTGGTGTGTTTGGATTTTTGGACAGTGGAAGACAGTAAGAAGAACTCAGTTGATGTTCTGATGGTGACTGACCACTTCACTAAACTTGCCCATGCATGGCCATGCAGAAACCAGACAGCCAAGCAAGTAGCTCGTAAACTGTGGGATCATGTCTTCTGTGTCTACGGCTTTGCATCAAGGATCCATACTGATCAGGGCGCAAATTTAGAGAGTGAGCTAATAGCAGAACTGCTTAAGCTCTCCAGTGTCCAAAAGTCAAGAACCACGGCATATCACCCAATGGGGAATGGAGAAACTGAACGCTTCAACAGGACTTTAGGTAGCATGCTCAGGAGTCTGCCCTTAAAAACCAAAGAACATTGGCCTGAACAAATCCAGTCATTCTTTCTCATGTTTGGTAGGGTCCCTCGGCTACCAGTGGATGTGATGTTCCGCAATGTTTTGGACGACTCCAGTGTTGTGGATTGCAACAAGTATGTCAAGACTCTGATCACTGTCCTGAAGGAAACTATGAGCGTTGCCCAAAGGCACACTGACAAGCAACAGAGACGACAAGGTCGGGATTATGACAAGCGGGTTAAAGGCATCAGTTTGTCCATTGGGGATCGTGTCCTCATCGCCAACCAGGGT